>NC_062574.1:35921432-36141432 GCF_022837055.1 Prionailurus viverrinus
AGCCCCTCTTCTCAAAGCACCAGTGGTTGGGTGGGACCAGAAGAGCCAAGAGGGATGACACTGTTGCACCCCTGACCATGGCAGTGCCCACCCTGGCCCCTATCTCCTGTCAATTTCTGGAGCTCTGGCTGGAGGATGAGAGAATGCCCTGAGAGGAAGTCAGAGCATCCTGGATAGCATTCTGGGAATGGCAGGACCCCCAGCACTCCCAGTTCTGCCAGTGCAGGAGGTATTATGATCACCAGAACGGCAATTAAGGAAGGGATAATCAGCCAAATGGTGATTCTTGGGCCTCGGCAGCCAACGTTCTTTGTAGTCTGTCTCAGGGCCAAGGAAGATGAGACTTTCCAGAAAGTGAGCTGGTCCAGAAAAGGCCCATCCCAGATGGCTGCTAATGTCATTAGTCCAGTAATGCTGAGTGAAATGAATGAGCTAGCCTGGCCCCACTGTGCTTCTCTGAGGGATGCTGATAAGAACATGATCTCCCAGGTAGGGACCACCAAGCATGGGACTAAGGAAAGGAGAGACAGGAGAACTGAGGACAGGGTGCTCATGTTGGGAAGAGGGAATCAGGTCAGACTCGGGTTCTCTTCCCAGCTTGGTTACTAATGAGTTGGGTGAGCTTGGAAGTGTTCTTAAATACAGAACCTCTACACATCATTAGAAAAAGACAAACAATCCAACAGGATATAAGATGGGCAAAGAATTTGAGCAAGCATTTTACAGAAGAAACACAGATGGCCAAAATACATATGAAAACATGTTCAATCTCTCTAGTAATTAGGGAAGCAAAACCGAAAACGACCAGAACATGAGTGGTAAAGTGGGTGACATCTGAATAAAAGTTGAAGTTTAGTTAATAGAACCGAACCGGCATTCATGTCCTAGTTTTGATCACTGTGTTAGGGCTACATAAAATGCTCACATTAGAAGAAGCCGGATGCAGGGTCTCTGAGAACTCTGTTGTCACAACTTTTCTGTTAGCCTAAACTTTTTTGCCAAATAGAAAGGTAAAGAAGAACTACCAGAACAACGATGACCGAAAAGAGAGAGAGGTCACTGTCTACCCAACAGAGTGGCAAGAATTACAAAGATTAGAAAGATCCAGCGCTGGAGGTGGTACTGAGGAGGAGCCGGCGGCATCGTGCACCTTGGGTGGGAGTGTGATTTGATACAGTTGTTTTGGAGGACACTTGGGCAGTATCGGTTACAATGTCATTTTGCGTGCCCTTTGACCCAGGAATTCCAGAGCTTACCATTTACCCGACCACAATCTTTTTACTTGTATTCAAAAAGACATGTCCAAAGGCATTTGCCACAGCCCTATTTGTCGTAACCAAGAGCAACCTAAATGCCCAGAGGAAATGCACAACACAGGAAAGGTTAAATGATACACTGCCTCTAGCCCCGAAATATTACATAGCAGGTAAAAAAAGAACTCAATGCATCCACATGAACAAAAAGGAAAAAGCTTACAAAGCAAAAAAAAAAAAAAAAAAAAAAAGTATAATCTCACTGGGGCACCTGGGTTGCCCCAACTCAGTTGGTTAAGCATCCAGCTTCGGCTCAGGTCATGATCTCACAGTTCATGGGTCCACATCCCGCATCCAGCTCTGTGCTGGCAGCTCAGAACCTAAAGCCTGCTTCAGATTCTGTGTCTCCCTCTCTCTCTGCCCCTCCCCTGCTCATTCTTTCTCTCTCTCTCTCTCTCTCTCTGTCTCAAAAATAAATAAAACATTTTTAATTTTTTTTTTTAAAGTACAATCTCAGGGCACCTGGGTGACTCAGTCGGTTGAATGAGCATCTGACTTCGGCTCAGGTCATGATCTCACAGCTTGTGGGTTTGAGCCCCGCATCAGGCTCTGTGCTGACCACTTGCTCGGAGCCTGGAGCCTGCTTCAATTCTTTGTCTCCTTCTCTCTCTGCCCCTCCCCCGCTCACATGTTGTCTCACTGTTTCTCAAAAATAAATAAATGTAAAAAAATAATTTTTTTGAAGTGTAATCTCATTGATGCAAAGGAAAAGCACAAATAAAACCATACATGCCTAAATGTGTGTATAACAAATGTGTCCACCACCCCTAAAAGCTAGGAAAGATACCCTCCCGACTGGCCCAAGTTTCCTCTGGAGAGGCCGGAGGGAAAGAGATTCTTCTGGAGAGGCCGGAGGGAAAGAGATTGGAGCACGCAGTGTGGGTAGGATGGTGCCAAAGGGGACTTTTACTTTTTCTGTATTCTTTGCATTTTTAACAATAAGGCTTTCACGTATTACTTGTGCAGTTTTTTACGATATGTTTTTAAACCAGTGCTAACCTTCTCTGACCTGCAGTTTCCTTATCTTTAAAATAAAGGAGGTGGTATTACAGTGTTACGTGTCAATTTTATCTCAAATTTTAAAGATTCAATTGATTAATTAATTAATTTAATTTAATAACGGTGTTGGGTCAAGGCCCAACCTCTTGGGTTGCTTCCAGCTCCGAATGTCTCTAACTTGAAGCTGGGCTGTGTCCACACCGTCCCCTCCCCACCCTGCCCACACCCCCTTCTCTGTAGTCCCCACACTTGCCAGCTTATTCCTGACTTAAGGCTTTCGAGCTTGCCCTGTCTCCCAGATGGCACGCTCTGCCCCCATCTTCACAGCTGGCTCCTTCTGGTCATTTAGAGCTCAGCGTAATGGTCACCTCCTTGGGGCGGCCTGAAGGTAGCAGTGGGGAAGGAGGGAAAGGCAGGGCCAGATCAGAGGGGACTGGCGGACCAGGGGAAGGAGTGAGGATCTCAGCCTCAGGTGGGTGGGAAGTCGGGAGGGATTGGGTACTGGAGGGGCAGGGTGAGGGGAAGAGGGTGGGATGACGCAAGGCTGCCTCCACACCTCATCACAGCTGAAAGTCTGTCTCGTTCATTTTTGCGGGCAGAACGTTGGACATAAGGTAGAACCTGTCCTTGAGCAATTGGAGGTCATTTCAAGGTAAACAGAGCTGGAAGAGGAGGGGAGCGTCAGAGTGAATCTATTTCAAGTGAGTTTCCTGTTAATGTCGGTTTATACTCCTCTGTAGCACAGTGTTTTTCCGTCTCCTGGACAGTAATGGCCCTCCTCAATTCACTTAAGACTTAAAGTATCCTGTTTTGACCTCTTCTCAGATCCTGTTCTCAAAAATGTCTTTCAACACAATGGCACGTCATCTCTTCTTGCCTCTCTACTTCTTCCCCTGACCACTGTTTTCCACTCATCCTCTTTTCCCCAAACTTCCTAAGATTTTGGTCATCTCTCCATCCCCCTCCCCTTCCGTCTTTCCCCACTTACCAAGACTGAGATTCTTTGCCCTTCCATAAATTCTCTTCCCAGAGGCATTTTGTTGCTCGTCCTGCCCACCCTTCCAGAGTGGTCATTGGGCTGGACACACCTTCCATCGATTTGGCTCCACGCACATTCCCAAGGCTGGCTTCCGCAGGCTGAACGCACAGAAAAGCTTCCGGAACTTCCTCCTCCTTCTTTCTCATCCACAAGCCCAGCCTCATGAGTTGTAAATGGTTACCTGCAACTCGCTTGGGCAGAGAGGGGGAGCTGTGGGTTCAGCTGCAGGGAGGGCAAGGGAAGGTCCGGGCAGGGACTCAGACCCTATCAGGCCTCTCCCCATCTTGTTCCTGCTTCTCTCAGAGGCACTTTCTCCATGAGACTAGAGCCCTGGAAGGGGTGGAGAGGAAGGGAGCCTCTTCTCCCAGTTACAGCTAGACGGAGTCCTGGGGTCAGCCCAGTTTGGATCACAAACCCACTTGCACAGACAGAGAGGTGGACACCATTATAGAGGACCCCATCAGAACCACATGGTTCAAACGGACAAAAGGGATATTTCTCTCTTTTTTAAAAGTGTGTATTTATTCTTGAGAGAGAGGGAGACAGAGCACGGGCGGGGAGGGGCCGAGAGATAGAGGGAGACGCAGAATCTGAAGCAGGCTCCAGGCTCCGAGCTGTCAGCCCAGAGCTCAACGCAGGGCTCGAACTCACAAACCGTGAGATCATGACCTGGGCCTAAGTCTGACATTTAACTGACTGAGCCACCCAGGCGCCCCCAGGCGGATATTTCTTCTAAAGAAGAGGACATATATCTCCAAGAAAAGGGGAGAGACTCTTAGGCAGACAAAACAGGAGGTGTCCACATTCTCCCATGTCTAGCCCACGGCCTGGCCTCCCTGTATATGAAGACTGATTCTTTAACAGGCAGGCAGACCTCGAGAGACTGGCTGGGACCACTGGTTGTTCTTGCTGTCCCTCCTTGAGCAGCTGCTGCCCTCTGTAGCACGCCCAGAGTGCACTGGCTCCCGATTCCATCAGCCCCCGGCTCAAGGCATTCATTTCCAAGGCATCCTGGATGCTGCCAAACCTGATTTTTTTTTTTTTCCAGCAGCCAGTCTAACTGGAAGAAAGTTATTTTAGATGTTAAAATGTCAGATTTGGAAGGTCGGTTGTGTCAGAAAATGCCTCATTTGTGTACAAAGGATGGGCCCATGCTTCCCTCCAGGATGCTGCCTTTCAAAGAATCAGATTTTTTTTTTAAGAGTTAAGAGACCCCCGGAGGTCATCTATTCCAACCCCTTTATTTTACAAAAGAGGCAACAAGCACAGAGAAGTTGAGCATTTTGCCCAGTTCGAACAGCTTGATAGTGGCATTGGCGAGTAGGAATCTTAAAAACGAATCGACACTAAGGGTCTCCACCTGATGATGTTTGCACACACAAATAGGGCGATGAAAATGATCTCAGACAGGCCTGCCTCACTTTTTTTCTTTAGGCTTAAAGTTTAAGCCATAGATTTTTTTTTTTAAAAGAAGTTCCTACTTTCTTTTTTTTTTTTTTTAACGTTTATTTATTTTTGAGACAGAGAGAGAGCATGAACGGGGGAGGGGCAGAGAGAGAGGGAGACACAGAATCGGAAGCAGGCTCCAGGCTCTGAGCCATCAGCCCAGAGCCTGACGCGGGGCTCGAACTCATGAACCGCGAGATCGTGACCTGAGCCGAAGTCGGACGTTTAACCGACTGAGCCACCCAGGTGCCCCTTTAGATTTTTTTTTTTAATCACATGAATACTGAATCTAATTTTTCTCATCTACAAAATGCTTTGTCTTTACATGCCTTTGATCTTCAGTGGGCAACGGATCTTAGCTTTACATTTCCCTGCCCTTTGCCTTCTACTTGGGAGTTCAGGGACATGGGAGCAAACACTTCAGGGCCCCAAGGGGATTGGGGCAGAAGAATTCTTTGTAAAAGAGTTGCTTCCGTCACTGGTCCACTCTTTCTGGTTTATCTAGTTTGGTCTTCACATGTGTCTTCCTTAAAGAGACACACTCCCCTGTATTTATCACGTTTAGTGTCATTTTTCTTCTTTAGTCTGTTCATAATTTTGATTCCATGTCCCAAACCAAAAGTCACTGGCCCAACTTGCAAGAGAAAGCAGTTATTGTGGATGAACAAGCAAAGCACTGGGCCCTGAGATGCTATTGTTACACACAAAAGCCCCTCTATGACTTTGTGAGAGTCAATCTCCCACATCACACAGCACGAGAAAAAGGGCACTCACTGTGCTCACGCTCTGTTTAACCCTCCCGAATTTGTAAACAACTGAAACATAACACAAACAAGTTTTTTTTTTTTTTTAGCTTGCTGGTGTTTTTAACTCAATAAACTGTTTGTTAATTAACTTCACGAGCTTTTCTTTTTAACCCCAGATTATGTCTGCATGAATGAACTCCACGGGCTGGTTTGAATCGGATGGTTTCTTTGAATACGGCTGATTTCTGTGTTTGTGCCTTGTAACAGTCAGGATGGGCTAGCCTGCGGTGGAGTAACAAAAAAAACCCCCAAGTATCCATGGCTTGCCAAAGGTTTGTTTTCTGCTCAGGTTACATGTCCCGTGAGGATCTTGTTGTAATCACGCAGAGATCCTGATGGAGGGAGGTTCCATCTTGTGACGAGCTTCCACACTCACCTCAGCAGGTGGCGAGAGCTCTGGAGGAACTTTCACCAGCAATCGAATGTTCCAGCCCGGAAGTGACACCTGTCACCTCCCTTTGCAACTCATTGGTCTGAAATAGCCCTATGACCCCATGCAAGCACTGGGCACTGTGCCACCAAGAGCGCCACACAGACCTCACCCCCCCTCCCCCAACACACACACACATCCCTCACAAGAATCCCATCTTTATACTGGGTCCAGGTAAATGCCTTTCTGGGGACAGCCCAGTGCCAAATCAATTGGTCAAACATTTAAGTACTAATTATGAGGAATTTCTAGGAGGTTTTTAGACAACCAAAGTCATAGAAATTCTTCACCTAATTTATGGTATAGAAGTTGTGCCTCAATATTAAAAAAAAAAAATTCACCTGCTCCTCCACGGGGTTGGTGGTGGTGGAGGGGAAGTCAGAGGGGTACGATGACATCTAGCGGGTAGAGGCCAGGGATGCTGCCATATACCCCACATGGCTCAGGACAGGCCCCACAGCAAATGCTTACATGGTCCAAAAGTGGATTCGCTGAGAAGTCACACCTCCAGGTAGAAGGCACACAGGAGCGTCCGTGAGACAGGCTGTGGCCGAGCCTGGCGTAGGGTGGTGACCAGATCCCACTTTTGATAACTAATTACAAGTGGCCTCAACTCTCCCAATATGAGTAGCCCTCCCTCTCCAGCGGTGACAACACAAAATGTCTCCAGACAGCGTCATAAGTCCCCAGGGGCAGAATCTCCCCCAGTAAGGAACCCTGATCAGAAACAACACCAACCTTTGTTAACAGCACCATTTCAGCTGTGCTGCAGAGGAACCCTGGGCTGGGAACGGTAAGACTTAACTTTAAATCCAACTCTGCCTTGGGGCGCCTGGGTGGCTCAGTCGGTGAAGCATCCAACTTCGGCTCAGGTCATGATCTCGCAGTTCCTGAGTTCCAGCCCCGTGTCGGGCTCTGTGCTGACAGCTCAGAGTCTGGAGCCTGCTTTGGGTTCTGTGTCTCCCTCTCTCTCGGCCCCTCCCCTGGCTCATACTCCATCTCTCTCTCTCTCAAAAAAATAATAATAATTTTTAAAAATTAAAAATAGATAACTAAATCCAGCTCTACCTTTATATCACTCAGTGGCTTCCCTCTTGGGACCCCAGCTTTCCTCTCTGTAGAATGAGAGGGTTGATCAAGACAATTCCTAAAGTGGATTCAGAACTTCTAGAAGGCTCTAGGGTTCGGGTTCTGGAATTTTTCATTCCAGCATCGTTCCAGGCATAGCCTCACCCTCTCCCCCAAAACAATAGTGGGGGGATGATTTCAGCTGCACAGCAGCACTGTCCAGATGACAAGAGGCGGGGGCCGTGGGGGACCGCAGAGCGTGGAAGGCCAGCAGCCAGTGGAGAAAGAGAAAGATGGGGAAACGCATCAGCAGTGGAGCTACGGGATACATCAAAGGCGTTTCCTGGGCTGACCCTGGGCTGATCCTGGGCTGACTCCATTAAAAAGCCACCTGGGACCCAAGGAATAGACAAGATGAGAAGGGGCTGGTAAAAGATTTTTGGAGAAGAAGTTAACAGGATAAATAGTGAGCTCTGTACACAGAGAAAGGAGCAATGCACCTGAGTGGGAGGGAAGTGTGTGTGTTCGTGTGCGTGCACGCCCGTCTCTGCTGTATCCTTACTAATGGCAAGAGAAATTGGACAGTTTCAATTCAGCTTGAATCTGCCTGTAAGCTTTAAAGAAAATCATGATCACAGGATTATTAGATTTCCTAACCTCTTATTGGCCTCCTGACTCTTGTTCAGCTCCAATCAAGACAGGCATGAGAGAAGGAAAGGGAGAGGGGTGCCCTCTGTTCCTTGCCAGCCACATTTCCTCCTGGTCCATCTCAGAATCCAATAAAGCCAGCAAAACTTCAAAGGGAGTGAGAGTTATTTAATAAATGGCTGTTCAGTCTGAACAATGATTCAGGGCTTTTAGAAAGCTGGAAGAGACAAGCCAGATGGCCTTTTTCACTCTAGATCCCCTAAAAAGGGCATATATATATATATATATATATATATATATATCTGTATATATATATATATATATATATATATATCTTTTCTTTGTGTTAGGTTTGTACTTGTTTGGGTTTTTGTTTGTTTGTTTTTGGTTTGTTTTTTTTTTTTTTTCCAGATGCGTGAACAGTTTTTTGGATTGCGAATAAACTGAGCTCCCAGGCTGTCCTATATCCACAGTCAGCACCTGTTTATTAGAAATATCTCACCCAGTTGTTCCTTTATCCATTCAGTCTGCCAGCCACTTACTCATCAGCTGTTTCTGAAGCACCTGCTACGTGTCAAGTACTGTGTTATGGGCTGAGGGTACAGAAGGGAAGACAATTCAGCCCTGGCCTCCCAGAGCACCGCACTCAGATAGACACAGGCATGTGCACAAGCAATCACACCCCAGCGTGGTCAATGGGACATCTGGGCAACACCTGGCCCTGAAAGGGAGGGCTCAGGGGAGCTAAGTCTTGAAGGACAAGTAAGAGTTATTTTTGCAGAGGGGCGCCTGGGTGGCTCAGTCGGTTAAGCGTCCAACTTCGGCTCAGGTCGTGATCTCGCAGTCCGTGAGTTCAAGCCCCGCGTTGGGCTCTGTGCTGACAGCTCAGAGCCTGGAGCCTGTTACAGATTCTGTGTCTCCCTCTCTCTGACCCTCCCCATTCATGCTCTGTCTCTCTCTGTCTCAAAAATAAATAAAGGTTAAAAAAAATTTTTTTTTAAAGTTATTTTTGCAGAGATGAGAGATGGATACAGGCTCACGAAAGGCATAAAAGCAAGAGAAAGTGTGGTGATTCATTGAACCATAGAGAGTGTATTGTAATTGGACGGTAATGTTCAGATAGGAGATGGTCAGGCCATCCCACGTCTATGGTGCCCAGGAGCTCTGCCCTGGGCCTCTGTCCCTGGTTACCAAACTATGGTTCCCATTACTCACTTTCCCATTATTCACGGTAGCTATGTTCTCGAAAGTCGCCATGCACACTGGACTAGCAAATATCAAGCCACACTGCCTGTAGGGGAAATACAGGCTTAGAATCTTACAGACCTCTGGTCACAACGTTCTCATCAGATGGATAACACATACCCCAGTTTTACACGTGTCTCTGCTTTTTTTTAATTTATTTTTTATTTTTTAACTTTTTAAAAATTTATTGTTGAGACACAGAGCACAAGTGGGGCAAGGGCAGAGACAAGGAGACACAGAATCCAAAGCAGGCTCCAGGCTCTGAGCTCTCAGCACAGAGCCCGATGCGGGGCTCGAACCCACGAACCGTGAGATCGTGACCCGAGACAAAGTCAGATGCTTAACCGGCTGAGCCGCCCAGGTGCCCCCATGTGTCTCTGTTTTAAAACACCTTATTTTGGGGCGCCTGGGTGGCGCAGTCGGTTAAGCGTCCGACTTCAGCCAGGTCACGATCTCGCGGTCCGTGAGTTCGAGCCCCGCGTCAGGCTCTGGGCTGATGGCTCAGAGCCTGGAGCCTGTTTCCGATTCTGTGTCTCCCTCTCTCTCTGCCCCTCCCCCGTTCATGCTCTGTCTCTCTCTGTCCCAAAAATAAATAAACGTTGAAAAAAAAATCTTTAAAACACCTTATTTAATACATATGGATTCATTAATGTTGAGCTCATGGCCAACAGCTCATACCTGAATGATGCTTGCCTAACATACATAGTTTCTTGGTGAGGCACCTCACAGCCTTCTCGTGCTTACAAACACTAGACCACACTTCAGCGTTATGTTTGAGGGCCATTTTAAATGGCGAAATCACCAACAAATAAACACAAAAATGCAAAAAGTGTGGCACCAGACTATGAAAAGGACACTTGTTTACAGTGTGCGAGCTGGAAGGAGAAGGCAGAGCATTGCCTTGTTTGACCTCAGCTGGGAACGTGCCCAGTTGGGCCAATCCCATTTTTTTGCCACTCTGCCCATGTCCGTGAATGACTGCAAAATGCCGCGACTATTGATTTGGGGGTTACAAATACATTCCAGAGAGTAGGCAAATTGACAAATCTGGAATCATGAATAAGACGGATTGTCTGTATTTCCAAAACGTAAATACAGACCTCTAAATTCTTGGAACTGCCAATGACCACTTACTCAACAGAATATTTCGATTCTCTTCATTTTGATTTTTCCAGTAATACAGGAGAGAGGCATGAGCGAGTTTAGGGCTCTCTATCAATTTAAGACTAAAGATCTGGGAACTCATGTAAAGCTACATTACACTAGAGCAGTGTTTAGAACAGACCATCGTGTGTCATTCTAGAAGGGCAGCCTGTCAGAGGGTGACATTCTCTGATGCCAGGGAAACCAGACTACTTAACCTGCAGAATCATTCCCGACTGGAGCAAAGGAGAGTGTCTCAGAGCCCCCAGAGGGCTTCTCTATTATGTCAGCTGTCAGCAACCACGTTGTCTGTATTCATATATGGAGGAGCACCAGGAAATCACAGCATCGTTGGGCCCGTTGCTGTCAGGAATGCGACAGGCTTTGCCCAGCAATGTTTTAAGAACAGTCTGGGAAGCCTGGTGCTTCAGAATTTTCTGGAACGAAGTGATAAATACATTCCCAGGAACCCTTCCAGGGAGATTATTTATTTGAAATGCTAGACACAGGACTAATAGGTTTTACTTACTATTTTAAAATACAGGTAGTCTCTTGTATAGGAAAAAAAAAATGCTGTAGAAACAGTACCCTCAGTTTAATCTCCTAGCTGACCCACTGATGTCATCAGGGACTTTTCTTTATCATTAAAGAGTATATGTCATTATTTAGGATTTGATCTTTAAAGGATGTGTGCTACTAACTGCCTAGCTGATATTTAATGCCAATTTTTTTGCATTTCCCCAATTAAAAAAATTTTTTTTATTTTAGGGGGAGAATGAGCATGTGCATGCAAGTGGGAGAGAGGGTCAGAGGGAGAGAGAGAGACAGAGACAGAGAGAGACAATCTTAAGCAGGCTCCATACTCAGCACAGAGCCTGACGTGGGGCCCAATCCCATGACCTTGGGATCATGACCTGAGCCAAAATCAGGAGTCGGACATTCAACAGACTGAGCCACCCAGGCCAGGTGCCCCTGCATTTCCCCAATTTTTTAAATGTAATTTTGTAGACAATAGATTTTATTTTTTCAAGTAAGTTTAGGTTCACAGCAAAACTGAGTAGAAATTACAGAGTTTCTTTCCATTTGCCCTCCATTTGCCCCAACACATGGCCTTGCTCACTATCAACATACGGCATCAGCCCACGAACCTAGCTGACACATCATTATCACCCAAGTCCACAGTCTACATTAGGATTCACTCTCCATGTTGTCCATTCTGTGAGCTTTGACAACCACACAATGATACGTACCTACCATCATAGGATCATAGAGAATAGTTCACTGTTTTAAAAATCCTCTGTGCTCTACTCTTCCCCGTCCCCCCACCCTGCCACCCACCCACCCACCCACCCACACAACCACTGACCTTTTATTGTCTCCATTGTTTGGCCTTTTCCAGAATGTCATATAGTTGGAATCAGTATGTAGCCTTTTCAAATTGGCTAACCCTGAATGTGTAAGATCAAAGTTAATAAGACACTTGCAAATTGCCACGCTGTGAGCGGCTTGAGGTCTTGGTCATAGGTGTCTTAGATGTTGAAAGCATGAATGGATGCATCTCCAATTAAAAAAAAAAAAAGGCAAGCAGATTCTCCAATTAAAAAAAAAATCAGAACACTAATAATAATCACTAGTAGCACTTACAACTTAGTATTACTTGGGAAAAGAAATGATGATGATATTTTCTCTGAATAAAGAACAGCTTGTAAAACCTAAGGTACAAATGTCAAACTGTGTCTCTCTCCCTCTCCCTTTCTCCACAGATGATAGATGGAGAAAGACAGAGAGAGAATGAGATTTGATTCAGATCTTAAAATCCTAACTATATCCTCCATAGAGTGGGAACTTTCCAAATGATGGCATGGTTTAAGTGAAAGGAATTTCTGCTCAGCTTTTTCAAGTTTTGTGTTTGGCGTCCTCTCTGAGCATTCCCCAAATTACCTGACACTCCCCTAGGGCTGGGTTATCCAGAGTGTCTGAGCAAAGCCAAATATAAGGAGAGGATGAGCTCACGGATCCGTTATGCCTTGTCCCTATTTCTAGCCCCAGAATCATCTTTGCTTTTTTGACAATAGAGCTGCACTGCTGAGTCATGTGTAACCTACACCTTCGTCTGAAGTTCATCCTGCTTCCTGCCGGAACCCCGGGGAGCATAGCAAGGAGCCATGGCCTCAGCAGGGAAATGGAGGGAAGGAGAGGTGATTAGAGGCATTTGGGAAATATAAAGACAGATAGGAAAACTTGAGCCTAAACAGTAAGTGGTGAGAGGTACGTCCAGAGCAATTAAAACATGGATCTGCCTCACTTTACATAACTAAGGTGTTTATAAATTTACATGTAAATCAACCTGCATTCTAACTGCAACTGGGGGAACCGACATTTAGGCAAATCTGGTGATGGTGCCTTCTGTACTGTGATGTATTTGTCTGTCAATATCCACTTTCTAATTTAGCTGTAGTATATTGATAGCTCCCTATGTTGGCTTTGAGAGAGGACTGTAGGTGTCTCAACAAAACACCTCGCCTAGCAGACAATTAGGCAGGACAAATACATTTGAGGCTGGGTATATAGCCCATGAATCTGGGCCTTTGGCTTTATATCGAAAATAAAAACACGTTGGTCTTGAAAGCTGTCACATGTCTCAAAAGCAAATGTCTTGTTATGAAAATGTTTTCGGGGGGTTCCTGGGTGGCTCAGTCGGTTAAGCATCGGCTCAGGTCATGACCTCAGGGTTCATGAGTTTGTGCTGTCAGCACAGAGCCTGCTTCATATCTTCTGTCCCCCTCTCTCAGTCCCTCCCCCACGCATGTTCTCTCTCTCTCTCCCTCTCCCTCTCAAAAATAAATAAAAACACAGGGTGCCTGAGTGGCTCAGTCAGCTAAGCGATTAAGTGTCTGACTTTGGCTCAGGTCATGATCTCGTTGTTTGTGAGTTTGAGCCCTGCTTCCGGCTCTGTGCTGACAGCTTGGAACCTGGAACCTGCTTCAGATTCTGTGTCTCCCTCTCTCTGCCCCTCCTCCGCTGGCACTCTGTCTCTCACTCTCTCTCAAAAATAAAATGAACATTAAAAAAATATTTTTAATAAGTAAAAACATTAAAAAACATTTAAAAAATAAAAATAAAAATGTTTTCAGGACACTATTTCAAAAAGAAAGAATGGGTTGCTCATTCAGAGGAATTACCAAGTGAGATGGCCTCCTTGCATTATTGTGGTTATTAATTGATACCCCCTCCTCCCCCTGGAGCTGATATTAATCGGCTCACAAGGCCCTCTCTAATAAAGACTACATTTCCCAGGCTCACCGGCAGCTTTGCGAGGCCATGTGAAAATCCCGGCCTGCAGGATGTTAACGAGAATGTCATATGTGACTTGCAGAAAATATCCTCAAAGGATAGAGATGTTCTCATCTTTATTTCTTCCTCCTTTCTGGGGATGTGATGTTTGGAGTTTAAGCAGCCATTTTGGACTCTGGGGGAGTGAAGGGTTTCAGGACAGCTCCCCCTCCCACTCCATCCCCAAATGTGCCACTTTGGCATATGGATTATTTTGAGCTGAAGGCACTTGAGACCCTGTAGGCTCAAGAGAAACTTTTTATCCTCCCTTACCTAAATAGAAGAATCTAAATTGGGGGTCTTTCCCAGAATAGGGGTTATTAGCAGAGATAAATTGTATCTGAGTGACCCATCTGTAATGGCAGGGCAAACATCTAATTACCAAATATCTGCTCTTATTGTCCTGTGAAATGCTTTTCTTTCCTCTGAAACCCCAGACCCCCTACCCCTTTCTGTTTAGTTCAGAATGACATACATACCTCATTTTACCTGACCTGTCTTGGGAACTTCCATGTCTACCTGGATTCCCCACATGCATATAAATTGATATTCTGCTGTTAATCTGTCTCATGTCAAGTTGATTCTTAGTCCCCCTAAAAGGACCTTTGAGGGGACAGGAATTTTGCTGCCCAAAAGGAGTGTGCTAAGGATGATAGAGAAACCAAACCGATGGACATGGGCTCCAGGAAGGTTTTAGAATTTCTTTTTTTTTTTTTAAGTTTATGTATTTATTTATTTTGAGAGAGAGTGTGAGCACGAGTGGGAAGGGCAGAAAGAGAGGGAGAGAGAGAATCCTAAGCAGGATCCGCACGGTCAGCACAGAGCCCAGCGAGGGGCTCAATCTCACCAACAGTGAGACCATGACCTGAGACTAAATCAAGAGTCATCAAGAGCTGGACGCTTAACTGGCTGAGCCACCCAGGGACCCAAGGTCTTGGAACTTCTAAATCAGCCTTTGACTCCTCTTTGTGGACTTCCATGTAAGAGAGAAATAAAATTTTAAACCACTGTTGTGCTGCATTTTTTTGTTAGAGCTAAATCTCAGACTGACCCAGTCATAAAGGAAATGATCATTTCATCTCATTGTAGACTTTATTTAATTCAATTAAATGGACTTATTAAGCCCCTCTCTACATAGAAAAAGAAGATAGGGGTTGTTAGCTTGAAAGGGGAAAAGCTCGTCTTTATTTTTACAACCTTTACTGGAATTTTAATATATCAGTACTGAATGTAGTATTAACAGTACCTGCGACTTTGTCATTAATAGATATATATTTTTTAATTATTTATTTTTGAGAGAGAGAGAGAGAGAGAGAGAGAGAGAGAGAGAGAGATACAGAGCACAAGTAGGGTAGGGGCAGAGAGACAGGGAAACATAGAATCGGAAGCAGGCTCCAGGCTCTGAGCTGTCAGCACAGAGCCTGACGCAGGGCTTGAACCCTCGAACGGTGAGATCACGACCTGAGCCAAAGTCAGATGCTTAACCGACTGAGCCACCCAGGTGCCCCGATAGAAAGATATCCAATGATGCCTTCTCTCTTTGGAACTTAATTTGAAATTTGGCTGTCATCTTTCTCTAGTTATCTACTACCTACCACAAGGTCCGCTGACATAGTCACATGTGTGAGAATCTTATGATAGACCAAGTTCAGGTTCTTTTCCCAAGGGTCTTTTTCATCCCGAATATAAGTCAAGATGTGCATGGCAGAAACTTCCACCCTAATCCTTTCTCTTATTCTTGGGTACACAACTCTTCTACATTTATTGGTGTGCCTTGCAGCTAGGGGTGGCCATGTGATTAAATTACAACCCTGTGATTAGACGCTAAATTACAAATGTGATTAGACGCTATGTCCAGCCTCTAAGACAGCCAGTGTGCTTCCTCCATTTGCTCCTCCTCCTTCTGCCAACTGGACCCAGCACACGATGACCCAGCCTCAAACAAGCCACACAACAAGACTCTAAGGAATGGCAGAGACTCAAGATGCAGGGAGTCTGGGTTCCTGGGCCTCATGTGGAGAAGGCCACCCACCGACCTGGAACACTGCCCCCTAGGCTGCGAAGGGAGTGCTGTTTGAGCCATTACATTCTGGGGTCTGTTTATCACAACAGTTTAGCCTACCTTGACTGAAATAGTATATGAATAGATTCGTAGCAGACTGCCCAAATTCTATGCGTATCTGGAGCTTAGTTCCAGTTCCACATGGGACACTACTACACAAAGAAACTGAAGTCCAGAGAAGTTAATGAATTTACCTAAATCATACACGATGGCTAAGATTAGGACCTAACTCTTCTGAAACCTAATCCCTATGTCATTCCACCTTCTATGGTTCTGTAGGGTGGGCATAGAATGCTGAATGTGGCCATGAGATTTCTTTTTTGTCGTTGTTAGGTTTATTTATTTATTTATTTATTTATTTCTGAGAGAGAGAGAGAGAGAGAGAGAGAGAGAAAGAGAGAGAGAGACAGAGTGCATGAGCAAGGGAGGGGCAGAGACAATCCCAAGCAGGCTCTGCACTGTCAGCGGGGAGCCCAATGTGGGGCTCAACCCCACAAACCATGAGCTCAGCACCCAAGCTAAAATCAAGAGTCAGACGCTCGATGGACTGAGCCACCCAGGTCCCCTGTGGCCATGAGATTTCTATTTCAGCAAGAGGGAAGGGCAGGGAGAAAGGGACGGGATGTATTTCTTGGCCTGAATTAGTCAGCCATTAGCTACCTATGGTGATTAAATTATCCGGAAAGAATACCAACTCCACATCATATACAGTTAAATGACAGAATGACAGATCTGTTTAGGGTTGTTTTGAGCACTCATTACTTCAGTTCAACGTAGACAAATGTGATCATTCAGTATCTTGGCACCACAGTGTCATCAGGCCCCTGTCAGTTCACAACCACCTAAATCTTAAAGGAAACAGGAAATTTGAGTGAGGATGACTGTTAATTTGACTGTTACATTTTATTTTACGTACAGAAATAAAATCATGTGTAGCAAAAGCATTGATAACGAACATGATGATAAAATGGCCACTATTTGTTGGCTCTGGATGTGGAACTTTACCCATATGCACACACACACACAAACACACTGTGTAAGAATATATATATATATATATATATATATATATAAATTATATAGATTTTTATAAAGAAATGTATATATGAGTATATATTCTCATTAAAAAATTTTTTTAATGTTTATTTTTTTATTTTTGAAAGAGAGAGACAGAACATGAGCAGGGGAGGGGCAGAGGGAGAGGGAGACACAGAATTCGAAGTAGGGTCCACAGTCTGAGCTGTCAGTATGGAGCCCAATGCGGGCCTCGAACTCACAAACTGTGAGATCATGACCTGAGCCGAAGTCAGTCGCTTAACTGACAGAGCCACCCAGGCGCCCCTATATATATAGATTCTCATTGAATTTCTGTATCATCAGCTTTGCTGTGATGACAGCTCTCAAAATCTCAGTGATTCACACGATAAATGTGCATTTCTTACTCATGTTATATGTACTTCCTTGTGTGTTTTTTTCCATTCTGGGACCTAGGCTGAAGGTGCAGCTCTACAGGACATGCCATTCTGGTGGTGAAAGAAAGAGCAAAAGTAGTAGAAAGTTGCAATGCCTCTTAAAGCTTCTTCTGGGACAAATTTACATAATGTCCATTAATTCTAGTAGCCAAAAACCATCAAATGGCCGAGTCAAACATCAATGGGGAAGTAGAAGGCAGAGGCAGTGCAGATCACACAGTAACAGGCAAGGACATATAATAAACCCCATACAGGAAAAAGGGAAAGAAAACAATTGGCGACAATAACACAACTTCAGTGCTACAAGAGAGCTATTAATTCCACTCCCCTCTTCACTTTGGGAAAGATGAGTAACTCTTCTAAGCTCCTTCTAGGGGTTGGAAATATCCCTTACAGTTAGGGTGACTAAGGGAGGCTTTGGTAAAATTTGAGCTAAGGTTTGAAGGTTACGTAGGACATTGGGGGCGGCGTGGGGAGAAAGGGGAGGGGAGAAAGAGCAAGGACTTTGTTAGGCAAAGGAAAACCCCAGAGTAGAGGTGGGGAAATGCCAAACAAGATCTGTTTGCCACAGAGTAAAGAAAACTGGAGAGACGTGGGCTCCTTGAATAATGGGAATTGAAGGCTAAGGAGTTTAATTTCATTTAGGGGGCAGTTAGAAAACTTTAGATATTTTTGAGCAAGAGAGCACCATGATTGAAATGATTGCTTCTAAAGACTGATCTGATTAGGGGGTGCAGGGTGGGCTATACAGGGAGAAACAGAACAGGGAGACCAGTAAGGTGACTACTAAGGTGACTACATTTCCAGAAACAAAGTAGCAGCGTTTAACTAGGATGGTAGCAGTTGCAACAACAAAAAGGTCAGTTCTGGAGACTCAGAACCAGTGGTTTAAGAAATTAGCCCCCCCCCCCCCCATCATCTACCAGTGCTCCTAATAACAACATATTAATCTTGTGTGAATAAGGCATTTTTAACAGCCTACTTTTTGTATTAACGTGTAATATACACTATTGGGCTTTTAAGAAGAAAATATAAGTGCTATGTGAATTAAAGCTTCAAGACAAGTTCCCATACCCCTAGTACGAGATGGTTGCCACCCAAGCCCTGAACATATAAAGCCCCCCTCTGCCGGGGAAGGGGGGGCGTTAAATTAAATGTTGGATAGACCAAATAAGGCCAAACAAAGTCGGGGGACTGGGGGACCGGATGAATAAAAGCCACTGGTCAGTTTCAATTTGAGGTGTGCTATCCAGGTGAGAGTCTCCAGCAGGCATTTGGGAAATTCAGAGCCTAAGCTCTATGGTGTTCCAACAAACAAGATAAAAATAACTGTGTATGTGAAAATGCTTTGTAACGTGGTAAGCGCCATTGGAAACTTCGTCTAATTTAAAATTTTATTCTAGGATCCAGGTTATGTAAATAATAGACTTGAGTACTCCTTATTAAAAAAAAAAACCCTACACTACTGTATTACAACTACATTAGCCTGTTTAAAATTTTTTAAATGTTTTATAATTTATTTTTGAGAGGCACAGAGACAGAGCATGAGCGGGGGAGGGGCAGAGAGACAGACACACAGAATCCGAAGCAGGCTCCAGGCTGAATTAGCCTGTTTAAAATGGATTTACTAGGAATTCACGTTGGTCAGTAACAAAAAAGGCGGAAAGAAGGCAGATAGAAAGGAAGCGGACTCAGGGAAACAAATCTCCAACGAGGGAGACCATTTCAGGGAAACTCGGGGGGTCGGGATGCCCGGCCAGAGAAAAGCAGGGCGAGCCCAGGGGGAGGCCTTGAGGTCCAGGCTGGACGGACTGGGGAGCTACGTGGAAACACGCCCAGGACATTTCTGAAATAGGACATCACCCCCCGGGACAGGAAGGATAAGGGGCAGCGGATCTGGGGATGGAGCACCAGCCCCTTGGCGAACCCAGGGGGCAACCGAGTGACTCTCCCAAGGGCGGAGACCCCTCAGACAAGACAAAGGCTCCAGCCGCGGGAGGAGACCCAAGGTGCGCGTGCGCCACAGAACGCGCGTGCGCTTGGCGGCCAGCGCCGCGGCCCAAGGTGCGGGGGGGAAGGGAGACAAGGGAAGGGAGGCGTCAAGAGGAGTGAGCCAGGCGGCGGGGGAGGGCCGAGTGGTGGGGCGCTCGCGCGCGCCCACTGGTGGCCGGAGGAGAGAACGCCCACGGAGCGCTCGATGCCCACCCCTCCCTGGGGGAGGCTCGCGCTCCCGCTGCTCGCGCCTGCGCCGCCCGTCGGCCTCGGGAGCGCGCCCTCTCCCTGGTGCGCGCGCTCGCAACCTCCGCCACCCACCAGCTCCGGCACCAGCAGCAGCAGCGCCGCCGCCGCTGCCGCCCACCTTCTGCCGCCGCCACCACAGCCACTTTCTCCTCTCTTTCCTCTACTGTCCTCGCCCTCTGTCGACTATCAGGTAAGCACGTAGCTCCTAAATCTGCCTCCCCGTCCGCCCCCTTGCACCCCCATGCTGCCAGCTCCTCGCCCCCTGCGCAGAGATGGGTTTCATGAGGTAAGCATAGGTCCGAGGCAACAGCGGGGGCCCCTCCTTGCGCCCTGTGCGCCCTGGAACTGGGACCGGGGCGTCTTGGAAAGAGGACCCATGCAAGGGATGCACCTACGCGTGTGTGTGTGTGTGTGTGTGTGTGTGTGTGTGTGTATGTGTGTGTATGTGTGTATGTGTCCATGCGACAGCCGGCAGAGGTTGAGCGCGAAGGGTGGGGCGCGGATGATGGTGACCTGGGGGAGGGGGCTGCAGTGCACTCTGGATCGTCACCTTTTGCCGCAATGGGCGTGTGTCTATGTGTGTGTGTTGGGGGTGTCCAATGACGACCCCCGAAACCGAACCTGTAATCCAATTTCTCTGCTTCGGTTTGCTATAAGCCCTTCAGGAAGGTATGGATCCGGTTCTAGAAAAGATGACTCCCTGCCTGCCCCTCCCTACACCTCCCCGGCAGCAATTCCATTGGGGCTTTCGCTGCCCCTGATTTAAGGCGGTGGCCCACCCCCTCCCCGTTTTCCTCCTTCAAAAACCCGCAGGGGACATTTGGGGGCTGGGAGTGGAATCGGGGAGATGGGGAGGGGTCCAGGCGCTGTCACTTTAGTCGCCCTTCCCCCTGCGCGCGCCTGGCACCAAGACGCGAGCAGCGCCGTGCCCGAGAGAAGGTAGTGCGCGGATCCCGATGTGGAGGCTCGGAAAGGCGAAAGGCTGGAGTCACCTGGCCTTGCAATGTGGAAAGACTCGGCATCGGCGGATCCCCGCTCGCTCGCGCTAGCAGCCGCAGCCCCGCACAGACGCGCGCGGGGGCTGCAGGTGCATTTCGGGGCGGGCCCCTTTCTCTGCGCTCTGCGCCTGGCGTCCAGCGTGTGCGCTCCCTGTCGGAGGCGCGGGGCTGGCGCGCAGGGCTCGCCCCTCACTGCGGCAGTGGGTGTGGACCCGGGTGGGCAAGGAGGGGGGGAGGAGTAGGCTGTGCCTCCTCCCACTCCCACCCCTGCTTTTTTTTCCCCTCCAAACGCGAGGTGCCATCTTTTTGCGGCGTGTCACGTCTTTACGGTTCCGTGCCAAGCCGGGTGGCTGGGCTTTGGAGGACAGGGCGAGGACTGTAATTAAAGGGGGAGAGGGGTAATCAGAGCTGGAATCTTGGTGTTTTGCTGTGGGCTTGAGCTCTGGGGGCGTTCACCCGGAATCTTTCTCGGGGACTAGCTGCTTTGTTTGTAGGGCTTACGTGATCTGCGTTGCCAGCCCTAGCTTTTTGGCTCTTATCGATGAGGGTGTTTAACCAAGGCTCCCGCCCCTCCCCCTATTTTCCGCTCCTCATTTTCGAGCCCTTTGTTAGATCTCGGGCTTGCTGGGGTCAAGGAACTCGAGTCACAGCCCCGAGGGCATGCCTGGAACGGGCGTGACCCCGCGCGGCCCCCTCCTGGAGCCGGGCCGCGCGCCAGGAAGCGTCCACCGAGCCGAGGGGCTGGGATTGGAGGTCTCCGAGATCTCTGCGGGTGGCCGCGGGGGGACCCTCTGCGGGGTCCCTACACCCCAAGAGGCCTGGGGGGGCAACACTCCACCAGGCTGCCCACCAAGGGGCACCGGCGACACTCAGGAGGTGGCGGGGACAGCGCGCAGTCGGAGACCCTCTCCGCTTCATGCCCTGTTGCTTCTCACGCGGGAGAATGTGAGGAGGGGGCAAAAGGGTTCGTCGGGTGCTTCGGGCCACACCCATTTTTTCCAGAGATGACTGGGGGCAGGGGGCACGGAGGGGAGGTTGCTATGGAAACCACACGCGTCCCGAGAAAGGACCCTGGGGCGTGGCCCCGCCCCTTCCCAGCAGAGATTGAGAACCCTAGGGACTGGCGAGGCCGCGGCCCCTCCATCTTCCGGAGGCCGCAGGAGGGAGACCCCCCCCCCCGACACACACACACACACACACACACACACACACACACACACCCCTGACTGAGCCGGTGGCTCTTCCTCATTGGCCTCCGGCGGCCGCAGCCACCCAAATCAGAGTCCCTCATGTATTTTTTATTATTGTGGCCGAATATTATTTTGGAAACGTGCAAGACTTTAACTTAAAAGCCCGAGTTCACCGCGACCGTTGAAACGAAGCGGGGGAGTGGGGAGCGGGAAAGGGGAGCACGGGCCTCCGGCAAAGGAGTCCGAGCCTCGCCCTCCTGCGAAGAGCCTCGTCCGCCCGGTTTTCTGGTTAATTCTATCGCTGAAAACTGATGGCGGGGGCGCAGTTCCGAGAGGGATGAGCATCTCTGAAACCAAATCATCCACACGAGCTGCACAGATTGATCTGAATGTCCTGGAAATGGCCCGGCTCAGGGTCGAGAGTCCACCTGGGGCCAGGCCGAACCTTCCCGCTGTGGCGTCGGAGATCGGAGCCCGGGTAGTGCCCGGCCTCCCTGCAGAGTTGGGTCCGCCCCGGGCGGGTTGCAGTAGAGGCTCAAGGATCGCTTCCAGGCTCTTCTCCGCTCGCCCCCCTCCACCTCCTCCACCCCCGCTAACTTAGAGCTGGGCTCGGAATTCTGGTTGTTTGCAGAGCGAGGGTCTCGTAGCCGCCCTGAGAACTGGTAGTTCATGGCCAAGGTTGCCCAGGGCGGACCCCGGGCAGAGAGGTCGCCTCCTGTCGGTTGGGGGAAAGGGAGCTTTGCGGGGAGCGAGCACATTTAGCTCAACGCTTAGGAACAAAGCGCAGTCCAGACGTCCGTGATTTTGCTCCATTTTGAAATGTGTTGGCGCTTTGGTGGGGCTGTCGGTAGGCAAGGCCTGGGGGGCTGCTAACGGAGGAAATACCGGGGCCAGGGGCTGGGTGTTCATGCGCAGATCGGGAAACACCATCCCAGTTCTGAGCGCGGCTCTGAGCGTGCTTGAACTAAACGGCTTCCCCACCCCGGGGATCTCAAGGGATGCAGCATGTGTGCCCACGCTGCGACAGGAAATGTCCATGCACCGATCCGAGGGCCATCGACTCCTGTCCCCAATCCCCATCCGGCGGGAGCTCCTTTACGTCCTGGGAGACCTCACTTAGCCTCTGGCACCCAGGAACCTTCAGGCCCCGGCTCCAGCTGGGCTGAGTTGGGATGGATGATGGAACCTGCGACAGCGGCCTGGCTCTCCAAGCCACCCTGCCTGTGCTTAGGCGGGTGGCTTTTTTTTTTTTTTTATCCCCATCCCTTCAAATGACATGTCCATAATTAATTAAGGTATTATTTTGCATTTTATGATGCTGCTTAGGTTTGCTAGGGAAGAATTGCTTATCCATTCCTCCATCCCCAAACTGTCTCTCTAAACAATAAACAAATTACCACCCCACCCCACCCCCATGCCAGTGCCTGGTCTGGAGTGACTCCTGGAGCTGATCAATTCCTTGATCAGTAGTTGCTTCTGTAACGGGTTGTGTTTACTGCAGTAACCTGGCTTGACTCTTGGGGTTGCCTTTGGATAGTTTGCAGGAGAGTTTTGTTGGCTTTGCTGTTTTTTGGACGAGTGACAGTCCATGACTGTGTGTGCCTGCCCTACACAGACCTCGTCTGCACCTGCCCTTGATGGAAGGGCGTGGCTTTTAACTGGTTTCTGGTATTAGGCTCAGCATCCTTGACAGGAACAAAAGAAATGGATTATTCCCATAAATTGCAAGAAGAAAACTTAGAATCAGTTAAACTGAGAAGGGTCAGATCTATTCCATTTGGAGAAGAGCTCCTTCTACTGAACATGACCTTTGACCCCCATGCCCTTTGAGGGCAGTGCCAGCCTGGAGGTATGACAGGATTGTGGTGCCCTTTGTTTAGGTTGGATTTCCTTTCTGCCCTTTTAACATCAGTTCATGAAGCCCATTTGTTGACCGCTTTAAGAAATTGTGTCTTATGCCCCCTTCCTTCAGCATTTATGTATATGGTCTGAGTGGCTTCACAGCTTGTGTGTGTGAAGGGATGTTAGTTTCCTAGTGAAACGTGTAATAGTTTTCCAACTAGATAGTTTTGTCCTTACTCCCACCTTGAAAAAAAGAATCACTCAAAAACGAATAAAAACATGCCCAGGGGCTTAATACGGTGCTGGACATCCAATAGGTATTTGGTCCATACCCATGTAACAAATCAATGGGTAAAATGGGAAAATGCAGGTCAAAAAGGTGGCAAAGAGAAAGTAGAATGGGAGGGGGGTGCCTACTCAAGGTCATGGCATCAGGAAGGTTTGGGAACAAATCCAGTCCAGTTTGTCCCTTGCTCAGTGTCCAAATGGCACCCATCAACCTGCTTCTGCCCTTTGGTGCACCTCCACACCCTCCCTCCCCTGCTTCCGAGCCACCCCCCTTCTCGGTACAGCACTTCCCGGCTCATGTCACCCTGGTTGTCCAGAAGAGTGCTGAAGAGGGAGGGAGGGAGAGAAACCACACAGTGCTGCCCTGCCATCTCTGCGACTGTAGGCGCTCCCGGTACCCGAGGTCAGAAGGACGGAGGTGGGAAACCCCATCGGCCTCTGCCGCTCCCCGTTCTCCCACCCAGCCCTTTTCATGATCCCGCTTCAAAAACTGCCCTCCGACACCTCTACACCCCCAGAAATATCCACCTGACTAGTCACCCCTAACTCACCACCCTAGGTGCTTCTGCCAGTGCCTTGCAGGAACACTCGCATGGAGGGGCACCTGAGCAAGTGGTGGGAGAAGACTCCTGCCTCACCAACCGGGCTGCAGCAGAGAGAGAAACCTGATCTTCCAGCCCGGACTCTCTGATGATTTCCTGTAAAACAGTGGGTCTCAGCTCCTGGGGCCATTGACATTTCCAGAGACATTTTTTATTTTCACAGCTCGGGAAGAGTTGTGGCATCTAGTGGGTAGAGGCCAGGAATGTTGCCAAAGGTCCTGCAAGCCACAGGACAGTCTGCCACATCAAAAGTATCCGACCCCAAATGTCACTAGTACTTGAAACGTTGTTAATCTGGTCCGCTTAACGTGGCAGCTTATGTTCCTCAAGTGCCTTTAAGGAGGCACTGTTCTAAGTGCTCCCCAGAGATGATCTCATTTAGTCCTCACGGCAGCCCCCTTTGGTAGTAGGTGCTGTTACTGTCTCTGTTACATATGGAGAAACTGACGTACAGAGAGATTTAGTAACTCACTAAAGGTCACACAGCCAGGGAATGGTAGAGCTGGGATGTCTGACACTAGCCACCTCCCCTTCTCAGCTACATGTGGCTTTAACAGGCCTTCGTGGGCTAGCCTGGAAACCCAAGCGTGCTCTGTAACATTGACCCAGTGAGAGTATTCAAGTTCCAGAGCCACTGATTCACAAAATGAGCTTTTGAGAGAGTCTGTAATTGGAACACAATCTAAAGCTCACAATTTCTGATCTAGCCTTGACACATGGAGCAAGGGATTTCACTCAGCCTCTGTGCCTCTGTTTATAAAACAAAGAGAAAATATCCCAGGGACCTTAAACCCAGGAACCCCCAAACCCAGGTTTTCAAGACCGCTCTATCACACAAAAGAGCAGCTGGGTCTGATTGACTCAGAGGAGGCTAGAAATCAAGACTGGGGGCTCATGACATAGATTCCACTATGGTCAGTGTCAAATCACTGAAGTTTTAGGGACGGCAGATTCTCATCTTAGGTCCTGCCCCTGTGACAGATTGAAGCTTTGGCACCAACCAGTGGGACCAGCTCTGAGCCTGTGGCTGTGAGTTGAGTTGGGTGGGCGTGGAAAGGGCCTCATGCAAGAATATCAGGGCTCCCTTGGCAAAGGTGCTTCCTGCTTCTTGCTTCCTGGGGCCCAAGCTCTGCAGGAAGTATTCCTTTATACTGTGACATAGAGGGACTGCCTAGAATCCTTCATCCCCAGGATTCACTGCCCCTCCACCCTGGGAGAAGTTTGGAGGCCACTGTAATCCCACAGCCTCCCCTGTACCCTGTGTGGGCAGTCAGACATATACCATACCCATCGGTCTCACCCCAATTACCTTGCCAAAAGGGTTACTGTCCAAGAATGCGTTTCCTTCTCCAGGCGCCATGTTCCTACCACCTCCAGGTTCCTTTTCTGCACAGATGGCTTCTGCCTGAGTGTGGGGAAGCAGTGTGAGGCCAGCTCGGATGGGTTTTGAGCTTTTTGAGTTCTCTGATTCGGAAGCATTCTGCAGGTGTGCACCTATGTGGGCTAGAATCGGCTTCCACAAAATACGAATATGAATGACTTCCAGGTGGATTATCTGAATTTGTTTTTGCTTTGTTGACATTTTAGCAGGTTCTGTACTTGCTTCAATCAGGGACGCTATTGAAAGAATTCCCCCAAAATGTATTTTGTGCCTCAGCTGTTGAAGAAAGGTTTGTGAATACCTTATAGGCAGACACCGTTTCTTCCTCAACAGGCCCTCAGTTCAGGGCACTGGCCGGCGGCAGAGAGAGGTATCACATTTGGTCAGTTGTTTAAGGGTGTGGACTCTGATCAGACCTCTTGGGTGCAAATCCCGGCTCCCCCACTCACTGTGGGACCCAAGCTATGTTGTCCCCCAAGGATTTGGTGTTGTCCCCAAACTGGGGTTTGCCAGTACCTATCTCACTGGTTGCTGTGAGGTTTAAAAGGGGGTGGGGGGTGATGCAGTGCTTAGCCCAGGGCTTGGCACCTAGTAAATTGCTCAGTGAATGGTCTCAAGGGCAGCAGCCTCCGGATCAACGCTGGTGACTGGATGAATGTTCAAAGGCATCTACCGACCCTAGTGATGGAATCACTTGTAACAGATAAATTGTTACACTGAGTAAGGCTCGAGCTACAAGTAGGCACCTGCCCAGCTACCCCTGGAGCCAGGCTGGAAGTGGGTTCCCCGACTTCACACACACCCGTGTTTAAATGTGCAGACAGAACTCTTGCCACAGGCAAGCAGAATGACTTGTCATCTGTTGTCCGTGCTTCTGTCCTCTTCCTTCCTGAAATCCACTCCACGCCAGGAATAGACTGTGTAATCAACATGCCAGCCTGAGCCGGACCACGCCCTCCCACCATCCCGGGAACGGTGACCTGGCTTAGCTAACGCACGGGTTCAGAGCTCTTACTTGTAACTCACTGAATAAAAAGCGAGTGAGGATGGGCTTGGGAAGGTAATGGAAGGCAGTGGAGGAGACGATTTACAGATGCGTTGAACTTGGTATAAGCAGGCTTCATGGTCAGGCAGGAAATGTTAAACAAAACAAAATGGACATGTTCTGAATCCAGGGAACTCCCAAGCCTCTGATAAGCATGTTCATATCTGAATTACTAAATCTGGTTTAACAAGCCTTCTTATCTATGAAATGAAAACTGAGGGTCATAATACGTTAGTTTTTCAAAGCCATTACATCAGAAAAACCATTACAAAATGATGCTCTTGGTGTTTGGATCAGCTGGTTGGAATTTCTTGTCTTTTTTTTTACCTAAGCCACACTCATAATACGTTGGTTAGGACTTCAGATTTTAGCTCCTTGGAAAAAGGGCTTACACTACAGAGGAATCTGAATGCAGAATCTCTCTAGCATTTTACTATTTTGTTCACAGTCTGTAACATTTTGTTTGACAGTAAAAAATTACTCATCTTTTTTTTTTAATCTTTATTTATTTATTTTGAGAGAGAGAGAGAGAGAGAGAGAGAGAGAGAGAGAGAGAGACTGCACTCAAGGGGCGGGGGAGGGGCAGAAGGAGAGAATCCCAAGCAGGCTCTGCAGTATCAGCAGGGAGCCAGATTCGGGGCTTGAACTCATGAACTGTGGGACCATGACCTGAGCCAAAATCAAGAGTCAGACACTTAACAGACTGAGCCACACAGGCGCCTCCAGAATTACTCATCTTTTTTTTAATTTCTTTAAAAAAATTTTTTTTTTAATGTTTATTTATTTTTGAGAGAGAGAGACACCGTGAGCTGTGGAGGGGCAGAGAAGGAGGGAGACACAGAATCGGAAGCAGACTCCAGACTCTGAGCTGTCAGCACAGAGTCCCACACGGGATGCGAGGCTCAAACTTGGGGCTCAAATTCCTGAACTGCGAGATCATGACCTGAGCCGAAGTTGGACTCTTAACCAACTGAGCCACCCAGGTGCCCCCAGAATTACTCATCTTTATGAAATTTTTCCAAAGCCTTCAACTGGATTTTCCTAAAACAAGTTAATGGTTTTAAGAGTTTGTCTTTCATTTTGCACTTGAATCTCATTAGCTTGCATCTTATTTAAATGACGGAGTTAGTGTAACAAGTGTGAAAGATTGGCTGTGGTGGGAGGAGGCCTTGGCTGTGGACATCAGGCCCTGTGGACCCAGCCGTGAATATTTACAGTCCTTCCTTCCTGCTTCTTGCATGGTGACAGCTAGGACAGGACCTACTGTGGAGACTTTGGTATTAAGTGAATGGTGGGCAGTCCCCCACCCTCTCCCCCCATCTTTTCCCTGCCCACCGGGACTAGCTCAGCACTTTGAGTCCATTCACATAGAATCCTGGTTTAAGGGAGTGTTGCAAAACTCTCCCCATCAGACTCAAAATAAACGTAAATCCCTCTTACTATATTAATTCTCCATAGTGAAGGAATTTTAGATCAAGGTCCAACAATTAAAAACCACTGTAAATCAGCACGTTAGAATTAAATCTGAAGCTGGTGAAAATAGTGTTCCATTCATGGTCCTTCCTTGGCTCTTGTCCGCTGTCCTGCTCAATCAGGCATCCAATAGAAGAGGGACACGATGGTCTCTGGTCCCAGCTTCTGGTTTTCCTACCCACCTGTGGCCTGGTTTTCTATATTTCGAGGAAGGCTGGATGATGTTGTTTTAGGATTAGTCTGCAGTTGTAGCACAGAAAGGCCAGGATCATCTGGCCACTTTCATCTGTATGCCCTCCTCCCCAGGACACCAAGGGGATTAGAAGACCCCTGGGTCCATAATTGCTGTCATGTGATCTCTAGCCGACACATAATGCCAAGAAGGAAGTGCTGGGAAAGACTAATTCATTGAAACGTGGAACTGGGGGCGCCTGGGTGGCGCAGTCGGTTGAGCGTCCGACTTCAGCCAGGTCACGATCTCGCGGTCCGGGAGTTCGAGCCCCGCGTCGGGCTCTGGGCTGATGGCTCAGAGCCTGGAGCCTGTTTCCGATTCTGTGTCTCCCTCTCTCTCTGCCCCTCCCCCGTTCATGCTCTGTCTCTCTCTGTCCCAGAAATAAATAAACGTTGAAAAAAAAATAAAAAAAAAAAAAAAAAAAAAAAAAAGAAACGTGGAACTGTTTCCCTCGTCCACGGCAAAGGACCTGAGTTAGGACCAGTGTTCGAAATTGTGTGTCAGCCGAATTGTCCTGGACCGAGTCCAGTGCAGCCATATATTTGAAGGTCATTTCAGAGATGCTTTTTTTCCAAACCATTATCTTAACTCACGCTCCCTCTCACAGCCTACCCCTCAAAAAAGAGGCTTATTGGATAATTAATAATCTAAAACCAAGTGTTTTCATGTCCAAGAGAAGTTGACAATGTAAAAAAATCTCTTTGGTTTAAAGTATATAGACATATACATATTATAATTGTATATTTAACTGTGAATATTCACTCCCTTATTTGTTGTACGTCTAGACTTTATATATTGGGTTTGCCGAACACCTGAACAGCTTTCAACTTTAGTATTAGTAACGCATCCGAATTTAAGTCAAGGTATATTGGGGCACCTGGGTGGCTCAGTCAGTTAAGTGTTTGACTTCAGCTCAGCTTATGATCTCTCTGTTCATGGGTTCTTACCCCGCATCGGGCTCTGTGCTGACAACTCAGAGCCTGGAGCCTGCTTCAGATTCTGTGTCTCACGCTCTCTCTGCCCCTCCCTCACTCATGTGCGCTTGCTCTCTCTCTCTCAAAAATAAATAAACATTAAAAAAAAATTTTAAGTCAAAGTATGTTAATAAGCCAAGCAAAGGATGTATATACAAGTAAGATAGTTGTATATAATTTGCTGTATTGGGGTTCGGTAATAATTGTGGTGTAGATTCATGTGAACCTGTCCCTTTCAAAGTTGCCCGTTGCCAAGAATAGCAGTTTGGAAGTCACCAGCCCTTCTGCCATCCACTTTCGTCTTGTCTTTTCCTTAAGAACAGGGAAATTCCACACTGGCCCCAACCCACGTGCAGCAGCTGAGTTTCAGCTGGTGCTGTCACCACAAGCCCAGTTTAGAAATGAAGGATTTCGAAGAACATCCGTAAATCCGCTTGAATAAAGAAGCTATCAGTGACAGACTCACCTGAACCTGCTTTAACCCTATTTAATCTTTCCCCAGGGTTAATCCTGTGGGATGTGCCTCCTGGGCATCTCTACTGGGTTCAGTTCTGCCTCCTGTCGTTCTGAAGTCCCTCCCTTTTTAACACTGCAGGGAGTGATGGCTGCACTCTGTTCCCTGCAGAGTGTTAATAAAGACTGAATAAATTGAAATAAATCCCTTTCAGTGTCACTAAAGTGCTATAAATAATTATGAACCAATGCTTGATGCCTGATGGGAAATGCATGGGAAAAAAATTTTTTTTAACTGGCAGGATTCATGTTATAAGTTGACAATCTGGGCCAAGTGAAAAAGAACTTAAAAAAAAAAAAAGATCTCCTTATCATTTATTGCTGGCAAAAATGAATTCCAGAAGTTAACCATCACCTCATTTTGTGGACCCGTTATCACCCGCTGCGTGGGCTTGCCAAACCCTGAATTTAATTGCAGCCTTTCTTACTTACCAACTGAGAGACCTGTGGGGAAGTTAAAGATTTCCTGTACCTCCATTTTTGTATCTGTAAAGTGGGGATTGTGCAGTCCCCCAGCCCCAAGTGGATGATAATGTGGGCTCCCTTCTCACTGGGTAGTTGCAGAACTGAAATAAAACCATCTATGAGAATTCATTTGAGCTTCTCAGAAGACAGGTACCACAGGGAGTGGGGATCCCTCCCGGGAGCCAGAGTCAGGCGCCAGACCTGATGTCTCTCGTGGGTTGAGTGGAGCCTGATGCCTGAAATAGTCCACCTGCTGCCCCCTTGCCCCCCTCTTGCAGGCCAGACGGTGCAGGCTCATTCCCAGGGGTGAGCACCCGTCAGCAGGGCCTGCGCCCAGGATGGATGGACAGGCGGCTGCAGTCCAGCCTGTACGGGTCGTATCTGTCCCCCTCTTCCCAGAGGAGGCCTAAAGCCAGAGTGCAGGACAGGACAGTGGGTGGAAGTGCCCGTAGCATAACCTCAGGTGATATCCTGCCCCTGCCAGTGCCGACTTCTCTGGAGAGGGGCTGGAGCTTTCCTGACACCCCCAGATGGAACGTCCTAGGAGCCCTTCCATTTTCCCTGGGGGTTTTCAGTTTCTTCCTAATCAGACAGGGACTTGGTACAGAACCTTCTATTTCTAATGAGGCCCGGGAGCAGCCTCTTCCGGCTACCAGGTGGTTAGCCCGGGTCCGGAACCGATTAAGGCAAGAGTGATTGAATTAAAGGTTGGAGTTGACAAGGGGGTGTAATATTCCGTTGGCTCTTTGGGGCAAGAAGCTCGGTGAAGTCTCATTCATGGGAGCGCTTGCGCTTGGGATTTGAATTGGCTGGAGCTGGGCTGCCGTCTAGCTGTCTTTGCCCAGGGAACGGAGAAACCTCAGGCGTGTGCATGGTGGGTAGTATTTCAGGGCAGGTGTGTAACTCCAGCCCGACTTCCCTACTTCAGACCAACTTAATGCACTGCCTACTGGTCCAGATTGGTTTTATTGTATGAAGATGCTGATAATAACGGTACTAGCCAGTTGGATTTATTTTACTAAAAACGTTGCCTTATTTAACCCTCACTACACAACCCCCGCCCTCTGAGGCAGGGATTATCATCCCCATTTTGCAGGGCAGCAGACTGAGGCCCAGAGAGATCTCGGCCGGGGACACAGCCAGATCACACTTCTCTGCAGCTCCTGTGCCTCCTGCCTTCAGTGCCTCCCCTCTGGGTCCGCTCTCCAGGCCAACAGGCATGTCTTTAGTGCTAATGGCCAGAGAAACTGTGCCCTGAATGGGTCGTATGTAACCTGAGCCTGGAGAAGGTATCTTAAACCGAAAGCTAGCCTCTAAACTGGGCTGTTGTTTCATGTTGCCGGTGACGGCAGAACCAAATTTAGTGTCGTGGGCAGGTCGACAGTTATCAAACAGAACAGCTCGTTTTTCTTCCAGTTCACATAAAGCATGAAAAATCTCCACCCCTGCCACACTTCCGTGGAGGGGTATGTGTGACCCAAGCAAGGCTGGCACAGGTGGCCAGGAGGGGTCCGGTGTGTAAACTCAGGGGAGATGGCATTCAGGTTCCCGGGCAGTGTCTACAGGGAGAAATTTCATTGAAAGTGGGCATTTTCCCTGGACCAGGCAGACGGCTGTTGTTAGGAAAAAGGGTCAAGGTGGGAGGCAGGGAGGGAGGGAGGGAGGGAGGATGGGTTGCAATACCCAGCCTCCTGGTGTACCGTCTGATCCCCTTCATACAACCATCCACTTGATTTCCCCCATGTCTACACCACTGTGGTTCATGCTCTAGGACCAGGAAAAGGGGGAGTGATGGGGGACAGAAAAGGGGGCTCACACAGATGGGGTTGGGTCACACATATTACATATTTAGAATTTGCAACCTCACCAGGTACTTTTAATGGTATTGAAATACATTTCCCACAGCCACTCTTGCATCTGCAACAAGCTATTTCTCAGTTCTGTTCTTGCCTCCCACCTACTCCGCAAATTTGTTTTAAGTTTATTTTTTTATTTGGGGGGAGGGGCAGAGAGTTGGGGGAGGGGCAGAGAGAGAGGAAGAGAGAGAGAATCCCAAGCAGGCTCCACACTGTCAGCGCAGAGCCCAATGGAGGGGCTCAAACTCACGCACCATGAGATCATGACCTGAGTCGAAATCAGGAGTCAGATGTTCAACCAACTGAGCCACCCAGGCGCCCTCCCCAAGTTTTCTTGTTTTTTTTTTTTTTTAAATCCACTGGCTATAAAGGCAACCCTATACCGTATGTGAGATCCCACCCTAGTTTCTGTTTTGTTGGATTTTTCTGGGGGAAAGACAGAGCAGTAATCATTTCAGTCTACAGATTTTATTCAGGGTGAGTAATACGAGTTGCTCTTCAAGAAAATTCTTAAAAGCACCCCAAAATGGGGCCACCTGGAAGAACACTGTCAGTCTTAGCACTGAGCACAGGCCTGCTTAGCTCTCGTGGACCCGGGTGGGAGCTGCAGGTTTGCACACAGCCCTGGAAGCAAAGTCAGGAGCATGGGAACACTGGGCGGAGGGCAGCTCTCCTGGTCGCCCTTTGGACAGGCCAGAGTGTGCTGGCCGCATCTGTGCCTCTGGGTGCAGGGACCTCATCATCAAAGGCTATGGCCACATAATAGACACCAGAACTTCCAGTAGAACAGACCCTGTCCCCCGTGGGCCCAAGTTTGCAAAGAACACTTAGGATGATGAGGCTTTCTGGATGCCCTAATATCTTTCTAGTTTGGGCTAATTAGGGAATGGTCAGTCTCATTTAAAAACCTGAGTTACTTTAACACTCTTATCTAGGAATTTGGGAGAGGGAAGTAGCGTAGGAACATTTTTTAACACATAGGCATGAGGAAGAGCTCACGTCTGGGTGGCCTACGTGATGTGATGTCAGGACTCCCCATTCCCCAAATTGCTAATAAGCAGATAGTACTTTACAGTTGATATGATCTCATTTAGTTCTCTTTTTTTTTAACGTTTATTTATTATTTTTGAGAGACAGGGAGTGAGCAGGGGAGGGTTAGAGAGAGAGGAAGATAAAATATGAAGCAGGCTCAAGGCTCCAAGCTGTCAGCATAGAATCTGACACGGGGCTCGAACTCACGAACCATGAGATCATGACCTGAGCTGAAGTGGGACACTTAACCACTGAGCCACCCAGGTGCCCCAGATCTTATTTAGTTCTTGATGTGAGCCTGTAAAAATTCTTTTCCCTTTCACAAATCATGAAACTGAGGTTCAGGGAGGTTAAGTGGGGTTCAGGAAAGCTAAGTGGTACTTTAGATCACATGGCTAGTTTTAGACCAACAGGGGATTTGAACCCAGGACTTCTGCTTCTCAAGAGCAGGCCTCACCCCTGGCTTTTCCGTCCGTGGCTCTCCACTCATTGTTTTAGCCTGAGGGATCCTACCAACTGCCAGTTCCTGAGTAGAGGGTAGGGGAGAGGAGACCTCACTGCTTCCCACACCCCTCCCCAGGACAAAAAAAAAGTTTTATATATGTATGTATATATGTGTGTGTGTGTGTATATATGTGTGTGTGTGTGTGTGTGTGTGTATACACACACACATAATATACATACATATATACATACATATACGTATATATATACATACATATATACATACATATATACATATATATACATATATATATATATGGCAGTGACCTGGAATTTTAGCCTGAGGATTTGTACATTATGATAAATAAATGAAAAGATTGCTTTTCCTTCTTAAAAAAAAAAGTCTATTCGACATAAGATATGTTTGGTGTGTGGTCATAATTTGTGTCCCCCCAAAAGTGCTCCCTGCACCCCAGCAGTGGGGAGCAAGGAGCAGTGCAGGTGAAGGGAGAAGATGAAGGTCCAAGTAACTCCGCTCTGGGCCAAACCGGTAGGGATGCCCTGATGGTTTGCTTCGTGGTCATCACCCACATTTCCAGGGATGCGGAAGACCCGGAAAGAGGGGAAAACCTCCACGGTGTTAACACAGACCTGCCTAAGTAACACATCCTGTAATACAAGTTTTTTTCCATAACTAAAGGCTAAAAGTGGTTGCTAGAATTTAAAGGTAATTAGTAAATCAATGGGGCTTCTCTCTATACGACTAGTTTCAAAGCAAATTGATTAAAACCCTCCTCCTTCACATTACTAGTGTCCATTATTTGGTGTTTAATTTCCACAACGTTATCTCATTCCACTTTTTTTGGGCTTCCCCCAGGAAATGAGGCTCCCTAACACATCCATCTGTTGGCCAATGTTTTGTTCATCTTTGTATCCTCAGTGCCTAGCACATGAATTCTGTGCACGTGGCACAGAATAAAGGCTCGGTAATTGTTTGGTGAATGAATGAATGGATGAGGGAGTGAATTCAGTACTGATGAAAACCTAAGGCCTTTCTTTTATTTTTTGAGTATTTTTTAAGTTTATTTATTTATTTTGAGAGAGAGAAAGAGCAAGCGAGGGAGGGGCAGAGACAGAGGGAAGGAGAGAATCCCAAGCAGGCTCCGTGCTGTCAGCACAGAGCCCGATGCAGGGCTTGAACTCACAAACCGTGAGATCATGACCTGAGCTGAAACCAAGAGTCTGATGCTTAACCGACTGAGTCACCCAGGCACCCCAAAACTTAAGGCCTTTCTTAAAGAGACTTGCAGGTATGTAACTCATATATTTGTGAGTGATGTGCCACTTTATGATTTTAATACCCAATCATTTTATATCAAAACAATTCTGGGCCACCTGGCTGGCTCAGTTGGTGGAGCATGCAACTCTTTTTTTTTTTTTTTTTGGTAGTTTTCACGTTTTTATTTAAATTGTGGTTAATTAATATATAGTGTAATATTAGTTTCAGGAATAGAATTTAGTGATTCATCACTTACATACAACACCCAGTGCTCATCACAAGTGCCCTCCAATACCCATCACTCATTTAACCCAGGAGTGTGCAATTCTTGATCTTGGGGTTGTGAGTTCGAGCCCCCCATTGGGTGTAGAGATTACTTAAAAATTAAATCTTTAACAACAACAAAACAATTCCAACACTATTTTTTCTCTTAATGCTTTCACACAAATGACCTGGAGTGGGGAGGGGTACAGGTCAGCATTTTGAGTGTTAAAAGGGGAAATATGTACACTACTTGCCAGAATCTTTTAAAAAGCTAAGACTTTGTATTGGTCTAAGCCTTGAGATTCTCCCGAAAACCAGAATGAGCCCTGCTTCAAAGACCAAAGATGTTGATGGGCAGGACTGGGCGTGAGGCCTGGTCCCTAAGCTCATACTGGGAGGGGTGGTGAGCAGGTGAAGGTGAGCCGCTTAAGTCCCTGCCTCCTGGGGAGAGGCTCAGGCCCAGGGAGGGCTGTCAGAATTAGCGAATTAAAACCCTGGATGCCTGGTTAAATTTGGACTTCAGATAAACAACAGTTTTTAGTTGTTTTTTTTTAGTTGTTGTTTTTTAGTGATGGGCTACATAAATGCTCCCCAAAGATATCGGATCCTAATTCCCAGAACCTGTGACTATGACCTTATTTGGCAAAAAGGATCTTTGCAGATGTCATTCAGTGAGGGATCTTGAGGAGAGATTCTACTGCATTGTCTGGGCGGGTGGTAAATGCAGTCACTTGTGTCCTTACAAGAAGGAGGCAGGGAGACGAGAAGACCCTGTGATTGATGATGGAGGCACAGGTTGGAGCGACGTGGAGTGATGTCGATCGCAGCAGCCATCAGGAGTCGGAAGAGGGAAACAAAGGATGTTCTCCTAGAACTTCCGGTAGGAGGGAGACCTTGCCAACACCATGATTTTGTCCCAATGATCTGATTTTGGAACTCTGGCCTCCACAACAGTGACAGAATAAATACCTATTGCTTTAAGCCACTCAGTCTGCAATTTATTGCAGTGGCCCCAGAAAACTCACACACAAAGTATGTCTCACGCAGTCTTTTGGACATACTTACATTTAAACAGTTGTTGTTTATCCAAAGTTCAGATTTAACTGGTTGCCCTCTATTTTATCTCGCAACCCTGATTGTCAGGGCCAAAGAAAGGGGCTTTAGTAATTTGCAGGGAAGCTGGTTGAGGCTCTCGAGAAGTGGACATCCTTACACTAGGAGTCTTTGTGAGCATTTGTGAACACAGTTCCACTGAACCCATTTGAACTTTACTCTGGACAAAATGGGGGGGCAATTAGACAGGTGTTAATGATTTATTCTTTCAACAGTCACTTGAGCAACTTCCTATAAAGCAGCAGCTCTGTGTGAGGGCGGAGGGGTAGGACATGAATTGATCCAATACCTGATGAATCCTGCCAGATAAATCCCGTGAAATATTGATAACACCCGAGCTCGGGTGATTCCACGGCACGTTTCTGATACCTGAGCTGCCCCTGGGAGTCCAACACCCTTCCTGCGGGGTGGCGGGGCCCACGCAGAACCCGGGCGGTCCCCGGGCCCTCGGGTTGTGAATCCTGCTTGCAGAATGCACGTTGTTAGAGCTTTAAGGGACCTTGGGTCATTCAGAACAAGCAGGGGGTCCTGGGACCCTCAGAATTGCCCCAGACATCTTACCAAAATACCAAGCCTGGGAAAAGAGAAAAACAGATAGTTTACAGGAAAAAGGCAAGAGAAAAAAAAAAAAAGGTGGGGACTGAAAAGATGCTCGACTTCACCGGTTATAAAGGACCGCTGATAAAGCCACAGAGAGATGCCACTGTCCCGTGGATCAGGTAGCAGAGATCCGGAGGGGAGGTAACCCTGCAGCCGGCTGGCGCATGCTGTCACCTCCTCTGGAGAGAAATGTGGCTGATCCATCAGATGCCCTTTGACAGAGCATTGCCACTTCTAAGAATTTATCCTCGGTATGTGAGCAAAGGCATCTGTGGGAGGATGCACTGGGGAGCCGTCTGTTATGCAAAAGTCTGGAAATAATGGATATGGAACTGGTTAATTAAAGTGTGGTCCCCCCCATCCGCCCGAAATGCACTGCTGTGGTCGACAAGGAGGAGCTGTCCTGTGTTCCCGCTTGAATAAAAAAGAGGGAGAATGCCTGTCAATGAGGCTCTGTATGTGGAGCCTGGCTGGGAGGAAAATGAAAATCAGGTTTCGATGTAGCCTCTGGGGAGAGAGATTGTGGGTGCTGGCAGGGAACGTCATTGTCACTCACTCTGAACTCTTTTCAACTGGTGATGTTTTACATCGTGTGTATTTTTTTTAAGCTAAATTCATAGATATGCTCAGGCTCATATATGTGCTCACTTCAGACGGATGAAAATATCTGGAAGGAGGGTTCTTTCAAAGGCCCCCCCCCCCAGGGGAAGCTGACAGGCATGACATCCCTGGTGGAAAAACTCTTCATCCTCTAATTTCAGAGAGAGGGAACCTCTGTGACATTTGTGGGCTAGCCTGGGTGCATCACTGTCTTTGACGAAGGGCCTTCCGGATGAGTTACAGGAATCCGACTTACCAGGAGCACACACACTGTGGGGTGTGTGTGTGTGTGTGTGTGTGTGTGTGTGTGCAGCATATCTGAAGTGTGTAATTGAACACACAGAGCGCCTGCTGGAGTACTCCCTTGAGATAGAGGTGGACGGGGCAGGAGGACAGGGGAGGTGAGCTACTGTGTTATTTAAGTGCCCAAGCCTTGTTGTGCTTTGGGACAACCCAAACTAGCCCCACGAGCCACCCTGGTCCCCAGAGTGCCTGGTAGCCTGCGTTCCAGGTGAGCCGCCCATGGATGAGTTCTCTGGGGCGAGGCTGGATGATGCACCACTTTACAATTTTCAACGTTTATTTATTTTTGGGACAGAGAGAGACAGAGCATGAACGGGGGAGGGGCAGAGAGAGAGAGGGAGACACAGAATCAGAAACAGGCTCCAGGCTCTGAGCCATCAGCCCAGAGCCCGACGCGGGGCTCGAACTCACAGACCGCGAGATCGTGACCTGGCTGAAGTCGGACGCTTAACCGACTGCGCCACCCAGGCGCCCCCACTTTACAATTTTCGTGCCCAATCCTTTTATATCAAAAACAACTTCAGTGCTGTTTTCTATCTTCTTGCTTTCACACAAATGACCTCATCCTCCCACTGCTAGCCGGGTGGCACTTACTGTTTGGAAGGGGGGAAAAAAACGGAAGCTGCCATTCTAGAACCTCAGCAGTGGGGACAAAGGTGAGGGGCTTTCTGGCCGCAGCCCTGCCTCAGGGGACCTGGCACTGCGGCCTGTCTCCTGTGGAGTAACTTTCGTGAGCAGCTCCACACTCTGCTCCAAGGCCTTGCCAGAGTCCCTCCAGAATCCCCCATGTTCCTCGAAGGACATAGAATGCGGCCCCGACACCCTGCTCTTTGGGGTCTCCTGCACCCAGAGAAGCAGAAAGACACTTCTAGTCTCCTCTTTCGGGTACAACAGAGCGATCCTCAGAGACATTCCAATCCTCAGAGGGCCTCATTTCAGTTTTAATTACCGTGTTGTCCGTTGGCTCTCTCCAGAGAGGCTGACAGGCACGGCCACGGCTAGAAGTTCGTGCCCCCCGGCCCTGAGCATCTCCCACTGTTTGCTAATTAAGGGTCACTCTGCTTGGCCTGTAGGACCCTGAACTCTCAGAACCGTGGAGGTGGAAGGACCCCCAGGGGCTACCTGGTCCCAGCAACTAGCCACTGCCCAGACCTCCCCTGCTGCCTTCCTGACAGAGTCACCCAGCGCTCTCATGATGGCCTCTGTTGACGATGGCTTGTGGCCTCTGTCGACGATGAGATGGGCGGGGGGGTGGGGGGGCATGGAGGGAGGACGAAGAAGGGGCCAGCAGGTGGAAGTGTTGGGAGGTGCCCCAGATGTGTGACATCCTTAGAATGGATCGCCACTTTCCCTTCAGTGCCTTTTTTCCTTCTCAAGGGACCTTTCCCCCCACACCTCTCCTGCTCTCTGAGGTTATACTGAGAAAAACCCACAGAGGTGCCAGTGCAAGGTGTCAAGGCCCACGAGTTTGGCATTTTAACAGAAGCCAGAGCCACTTGAGAAATGAAGTAACGGCCCAGAGAGGGAAAGTGACCTCCCTAGAGCCACACAGCACGTCCATGGCAAATCTCAGCTAGCACAGGTCTCCGTCCTCCCCTTGCACATCCCCTCCCAGGCTCCATGTGGCTTCCCCGGCAATGGCTGGAGTGCCAGAGGGGGACTCTCAGACCCACCTGGCCAGTCGTGGGCGTCACCTTTCGCTACAGCAGCCAGGCTGAACTGGCTTTACTCCTTTTGAAAGGAGAAGCATACACCCTGCTTAAAAACGCCTGCTAATTTTCCTAGAGAAAGTCCACAATTCCTGGAGGATGCCTGGGTGTCCCAGGTGGAATGGCTTTCCCCTCTGGTGTGCTTAAATAACAGAAGCAACATTTGTTGCTGGAAAATATCCATTAGGTTAATGAGATTTTTCTGCCCACGGAGATGAAGCACTTCCCAGCAGTGGGCATGCTGCGGTTGGACACGTCGCGGTGTGAACAAGAACTTCAGAACCGCCATTCCATTCCGCCCACCCACGTGGTAAGCCCCGCGAGTGGAGTGGGCTCATTCATTTTTCTGTCCACTTTGGCCATTTGCTCCCTTACTGTCTCCTGGAGCCACCTTCCTGTCATTTCCAAAGTCTGTGCATCTCCTGTTAGCACCAAAGCTGCTCTGGGGGCTCCTGGAAGGTCAGCCCTCCCTGCACCTGCCTGGCCTATTCTTAGCAGCTCAGTTTTCCCCAAGTATTGTTTCAATCGTTTATCGTTACCATGTCTTACTCAAGAAACAGACATGAGATGCTATTTATTTACCTACTTCTTCCCGCCCTCCTGAATTGCAGATGAGGTGTGGTGGCAAGGGTGCACGCCTGGGAGGAGGGCAGACCAGGCTTGACGCTTGGCTGTCCCCTCCTGGCTGTGTGACCTTGGGTAAGTAGCTTGACCTCTCTGAGCCTGGTTCCACATCTGAAAAATGGGAATACTAGCTCCTCTCTCTCCGGGCTGTGGTAAGGAGCGGCAATGATTCACATAAATGACGGGGCACAGTGAGTGAGCAGCCCTTAGTTACACTCCTGAACACTTACCGTGATAATCTGCAAACATGCCCCTGTGTTATTAAGCTCTCGGAGGCCAGGTTGTGGAACTGAAGATGGGTTACAGAGGGACTGTCACTTTCTACCTTCTGCTGCATATTTTCCCAAATCCAATAGGTCTGTATTTCTTTTGTGTGTGTGTGTGTGTGTGGCTAAAAATTTATCATATAGTAATGATTCTCATTATCAAAACTTCCAACAGCAGCATGAATTACTTTTATAATCAAAAAGAAATATTTTGAAAAAAATTTTGAAAATTTTTGAAAAAATTCACCTCAGTGACTCCATTTTCCACTCTTCTGGTGTTTTTGAGTCTTTGCTGCTCTGTCTACCTTCCAGCGGTGCTGACCTCTCCAGCCCTGCCTGTCATCACCTCTCTCTCCACCCTCACCCCAGCCACGCTCCCCGCCACCCGGGCAAGGTGGAACTGGAGGAAAGGGCTGCCCCTGCTGCCCTCCTCCCAATGCACCCTCACCCCTGCTGAGGCCAGAGCCCCTCATCCTGGCCCCTCACCTGCCCCTACTCTGCGGAGGACCCTGGAGGTTTCCTCAGACCCGGTGCAGAGAGTTCCGCTCAGGTTAGTTCCTGTGGCCAAACTCACGGACGAGCTTGTGGGAACCTGTGGGTTCTAACCAGAGCTGACTCTTAATTACTCTGCCTTGTTCGCGTTTCTTCCCTTCCCTTCCCTTTACCCCCGTCCTCCACTTCTGGGCTCTAGCGGAGGTCAGTGGGCTCACAGCTCAGAAAGATTCAAAGGTCTCAAGGTGGGCCTGGCAGCTCAAAGCTGCTGAGGTCTATCGCAGGCATAGACTTTGTTACTAGGCCTCTGTGGGCTAGCCTGGGCACCTGGCTGCCTTAGACCAGAGAACCTTCCAGATGGGCTGTAGGTAGAAAATGCAGGTGCTGGAAGTGTTTTTCCTGGGCTCTATGTGCACCTGCAATGCACATGCTTTGTACAGATCCTAGGCCTCCTGTTTTTGTTTTTGTTTTTGTTTGTTTCGGTGATGGATTGGGCTTTCCCCCAAGCCCTCTGCTCTCCTGTGCCCTGACGCTGTTGACCAGCTGCCTGGCTGGAGTTCACAGTAGCAACAAAACAAAAACAGTAATGACTAAACAGTCATCACTATATCGCCCCACTGAATTTGCAGATTCTATCCATTTTTTCACCGGGGGAAACTGAGGCTCAGGGTGGCTAGGTAACCTTCCTGTGGTCCCTCAGCCCTTAGGGGCGACGCTCAGCAGTACAGTGGCCCCTTCCTCCTCCTCTGCCTGGAGGACACTCCAGCCTGAGCATTGCTGCCTCAAGGGGCCTCCTCTCCCCAGGCTGTATACCTCCTGCCTGGCTCTCCAGCACTGGGCCTGATTTCAGGGGCTCAGCTCTGCCCCCCTAACCTTTCTCTGTCCTTCAAGGACACCAGACTGGAGTGCTCTGGCAAAGTATGGGGTGGCTGCACAAGGCACGTCACCTGCAAATGCCTCCCAGTGCCTGGAAGTCCACAGACACACTCCTCAGCTCCCCACCAACCCGCAGAGGACATATCTGAAGTCCTGAGACAGTGGGGCGGCTCCGCAGGGAATGTGAGTTGCAGACCTCAGCAGTTAGAGAGACAGCTGACTGGCGACGCGGAGCCTTCATCGCGTCTGCCCCTCATCTGCTGTTTAGCACCTGGCACACTGTGGGTACTTAATACTAATTAAATTCATAATGAACGTCAAAAAGGCCAGCATGGGGTAAATGTATGCATCTTTGCACAATAGTTCTACAGCGTGATGAATGAGCCATTAATGGTTAATAAGGGATAAATGTGAATGTGGGAAAATCTGATTGCAAAGGAGTTTCCTCTTTCCTCCCCTCCCCAGATTTTTGAATGAAAATGTGGGATAATTTCCCTTCGGTTGTCCTTGTAGTAGGATTTATGATGAAAAGAACAGGGACAAGAACTTTTACGTGCTTCTCCGTATAGACTTGGGCACAAATTTGGAGTGTTTCTCAGTCGGTGAGAACCAGCGCAGAACAGGCCGTGGGGAGTCTTCTCTTCCGGAATGGACAACCAGTGTCCCTTGCAGGAAAATGCTCTTCTCCAGACCCAGAGCTGATGCCCTGGCATCCGTTTTGGGAGTGTGTCCTGTAAGACAAACTGGGTCAGCTGGGTCAGAGCACGGAGGCCGCTTACTCTTCTCAGTGCACACCAGCCAGCTCTGAGAGTTCAGGACACTCGGCCCTCCTTCCCGTAACAACCCCCTCTGGGCAGCGCCTGGGTGGCTTAGTCGGGGAAGCACCCAACTTTAGCTCAGGTCATGACCGTGTTGGGCTCTGTGCTGACAGCTCAGAGCCTGGAGCCTGCTTCGGATTCTCTGTCTCCCTCTTTCTCTGCCCCTCCTCTGCTCGCACTCTGTCTCTTGTCTGTCTCTCAAAAATAAATAAAAACATTAAAACGAAAAAAAGCAACCCCCTCTGGATGGAAGACCTTGGAGGAAGCACTGTGCCTGGCTTGGGGTCACTGGGCTTGGAGGGAAATCAGAGGGGGTTCATGATTGCTTAGGTAAGTGGGTGACAGTGAATTGCTTGGTGCCCCGAGGGACAAGGTGTGAAGAGCCCAGACAAGAAGCAGATCACCAAATGCCCACACAGGAGTGGCACTCGGGAGGCCTCAGCCAATGATAGTGTCGTGTGGGAGTGTGGCTCCAGTATGGCCAGATCATTCCAACTTCTCAAGATAAATCAGAAATTGTACTTTGGAGGAAGATATCAGGGCACGTGACTGGTTCAGTCAGTAGAGCATGTGACTCTTGATCTTGGGATTGTAAGTTCAAGACCCACGTTGGGGGTGGAGATTACCTAGAAATAAAATCTTAAAAAGAAAAAATATCCACTCTCTTAGCAACTTTAACAAAAAGAAGAAGAAGAAGAAGAAGGGCACCTGGGTGGCTCAGTCAATTAAGCATCTGACTTCAGCTCAGGTCATGATCTTACAGTTCATGGGTTCAAGCCCCTCTTCAGGCTCTGTGCTGACAACTCAAAGCCTGGAGCCTGCTTCAGATTCTCTCTCTCTCTCTCTCTCTCTCTCTCTCTCTCTCTGCCCCTCTCCCACTCACGCTCTCTCTGTCTATCTCTCAAAAATGAATACATGTCAAAAAGGAAATTGTATTTCAATTGAATGTCACCATTTTCAAGTGTGAATTACTAATTTAGAAGATTTAAAACTAATATACTCATGGGATGTTTGTCTGGTTTAAACTGTATCTGGAAGGATTCAAGATAGACAGCAGGAAGAACTTCCTGAGATGGGGATTTTGAGAGCTTGGGAGAAGCATACCATATGGTCCTGCTCCTGCCAGTTTGGAATTGGGGTGACAACCAGGAGTCGCATATGGAAAGTCATTCCAAAGGAGTGGCAGCAGATCCCACTGCAGAGTGCTGGGGCTGGGAACTGTCTTCATCTCTGTGGCAGAGGCCAGCCCTTTGTCTACTTTGGGATATTCTGGTGCCATCCTATTGGAAGGGGAGGAGCAGGGACTGAAGATTCCCCTTAAGGAGGTCCAAAGCACCTGAGCCCATGACCCTCAGCAAATGGTTTTTGCTGACGGATACTCCGAGTCCTGTCTCTGGTCAATATCATGACTGACCCTGGACGACTCAGCCTCCCGATCCGAAGGCCTTATGTTTTGCTCTTCGAGGGTTCCATTGATCTGATACTTGTTGGTTGCTGTCTTTTAACGAAGGGATGTTTTATCAAAACTCCCAGCCAAGGTGTCTAAAAGTTCTAAAAACGTCCAGCACGTCCAGTTGAAGGCCTACTATGTGCCAGGCACTAGGCTACTTGGAATCACCCAGTCCTGGCCCATGAGAAACTGAGTCTGGCTAGGGAAGAAACACACACACACACACACACACACACACACACACACACACACACAGGGGTTTTATAAGTTAGTTTTATATGTATGGTAACGGTGTTATTATGTTGAGGCGTCTTGACATACTGTTCTCTTATAAGAGAGGACGCCTGGAGCAGGTGTTACCTGAAGGCTTCTCTCCAGCCTTGGTTGTCCTCTATCATGACTCAGGGATTTTCACTGAGCATGGGATGGGAATGTGGCTCAGAGATGAGAATGATGTTGGGACTGGATCCCCACCAGGATGTCAGACCAGGCTAGGACTGGTCCCCAGAGCCATCGGGAGAGAATTGCCCCTCTGTGGCCGATTTAGCCCAGAAGTCCCATAGTGTTTACTCTTGAGACAGCTCCAGGGGACAGGCAGCTGGATGTGGTCTGACTGTCGCAGCTTTGCTTATGGGCACTGAGGGAATGCTGGGGGCCAGCCTACCTCCAGGGCTCTGTGTGGTTCTGTTTTCCTCTCATAAAAGGGAATCTGAGTTTTTCTCATTAAAATCTCTCTCACCTCTGCAGCACCTAAGGAAACCGCAGCTGTTCATTGACTCAGCCACTGTCACCACGGCGTGGAACCTTGACCTACCCACTTTAGTCTTTAGGAATAGTCCCCTTCTTGAGTGATACAAACCGGTGAGGAAGTGGAACTCCACTCTCACTTCTGGGAAACAACTTGTCCTACAGTTCTTCTCACATGGCAGTGAGCTTTTACGCACACACTCAAGCCAAATGCCTGGGTTCAAATCCCAGCCCTGCTATGTCCTAGCTGTACGTATGAGCTTGGGCAGGTTGCTCGACCTCTCTGTGCCTGAGTTTCCTTATTTATAAAATTGGTGTGAAAATAACAATACCCACCTCATAGGGCTGTGAAAAGAATTAAGTGAATTTGGGTTTATAATGTGCTTAGAAAAGAGACTTGCACATAGCAAGTGGTAGCTGAGTGTTTGGATTTAAAAGATCCTTCAGTACATTCTCTGGAATTCACAAGTCCCCTTTTTTGCATTTCACAACTAAGCCCTGTCTGCCTTGAAATCCAGTGTGAGACAGGCCTATGCAAATCTGCAGGAAGAGGAGAGAGAACACCCCCCGCCCCTCCCCAGTCCTTGACAGTGACCTCAGGACATAGCCGTGGCCCCGTCAAGTGTGCAAAGTCTGGAATCTCCAAAGCCCATTCAGATGCCGGTGCAGGGCCACATGAGCTTCAGTCACCTGTGACTCTGAAGGCTCCTTTGCTCAGTCCATCCTCACTAGCAAGGGTCACGGGTAGTGGAGGAGGGCGTATGGACTCCCAAATACGGGAGAGTGGTGGGCTGGCTTCCCAGCCTCCTCCCCTCTGTTCTTCTCTTGCCTGTTCATCCATTCCTTCCTCTTTGAAGGCAAAAAACACCAAAAAGCAAAAACAAAAACAAAACAAAACAAAACACAGTGCCCAAGGCAGGGGAGAAGGGCCCCAGAGCTCCATGACCTCACAGACCTGGCTTTTCTGCCAGGGTGACTGTGATGTCATTCCCTCCCTCCCTCCCTGGCCACGCAGCCCCTGGGGCCCGCAGGATGGATGCATCAGTTCCATCCCGCCCGTAGACCTTTGTGCACCCATAGCCCCCTTGCAGCCCCCGCTCAGCCCATCTCTGCCCGTAGGGGCTGCTCCTGCCGGTTTAGAATCCAAGTAACAATCAGGAGCCGCTTATGGAAAATCATCCCAATGGAGTGACAGCACGTCCCACTGCTGGGCCCGGGAACTGCCTTCATCTCTGTGGCAGAGGTCCGCTCTTTGTCCACCGGCTCCTGGGCAGAGAAGCAGCTGCGAGAGCCCTCCCTGTTTCCTTAGGTAATGTTGCTGCCCTTCCCTGGGCAACACTTGGGGACCGGCACTTCATAACACACCCAGTGTCCCCCCTGCATCTTCCTAGCTGCCTGGATTTTGGAATTGAATCAGATCGAGACTGGCCTGCAGAGAAGGCCGATCTCCAGACCTCAGTGCAAGAGGGGGTCAGATTTTCCTAGAAAAACTTGCTGTGTTGTATGTGGGTGAATTTAATTTTGACTCCTGCACACCCCATTAGTGCCTTTCATCCCATGACGCCTTGCTTTTTCTTTTCCTTCTCTCTCCTTGTCCCTTGTGTTGGACATGTGATAGGAGTGCAGACATACATGTTTGTAGATTTGTTTATTCATGCAGTGACCATTTCAGTGCCTGCCGTGGGCCAGGCAGAACGAGAAGCTCTGAGAGGTGGGGATCCTCCCCTCCAGGGCCGCACCTCCCTCTGCCTGCGGCCCTCGGTCCCTGCCCCCGTTCAGAGATAGCATTTACTCAGGTCTGCCCCCATATGATGCTAGTGGCAGGAGGCAGTTTGGCAGGATGTATAGAGAGGCTTAAAAATACTGCTATCCAGGGGTGCCTGGCTGGCCATCCTAGCTGGCTCCTCCTCTTCCAGCCAGATTGTTCTTAAAGCATCCTCAACACCGTTGGCACCTCCACATTCTCCCAACGTGCCCACCCTCCTAGCTGAATCCAGGCTGGACTCGGCCCTCAGTCTTTCTACTATAACCTCTGTATCAGTCAGCAAGGCCAGGATGATGCTGCAGTGACAAACAAGTCCCAAATTCCAGTAGCTTCACACATCAGGCGATACTGCTTCTGTCATCTTCCAGCCTTATGGGTCATCTTTTAGGTGATTGAAAATTTTCTGCAGTCTCCTGCCTTGGGGCCTTTGCATCTCGTCTCCCCTCTGTGTGGACTGTTCTTCCCTGCCACTCACTTCACCTTGCTAACTTACCCGTATCCCTCAGGCCTCTGCATAAGCATCGCTTCCTCAGGGAAGTTTTCTCCCACCCCCCAGGCCACACAGGTGCCCCTTCTATGCTCCTGTGATCTTCTGGCCTTTCTTGTGACACTTGTCTCACTTGATTGTCCACTGTCTCCCTCAATGGTGCCTTCACAAGGGCAAGGACGTGTCCGTGTCACTCAGGGCTGTGGCCCCAGCACCTGCACCCTGGGTGCCAACCTAACTACACATGAGATTCATCTGAGGAGCTTTTAAAACATGATGCCCAGGCCCTACCCCAGGCCAGTTGAATCCTAATCACTAGGGTGGGTCCAGACATTAGCAGGTATATTTTTGAAGCACTGTAGGGAATCCTCTGCTCAGTTGGTTGAGCATCTGACTCGATTTCAGCTCAGGTTATGATCCCAGAGTCATGGGATTGAGTCCCGTGTCAGGCTCCATGCTCCATGAGGAGCCTACTTAAGATTCTCTCTCCCTTTGCCCCTCTTCCCCCACTCTCTAAAATAAAACAAACAAAAAAACCAGGATGGGAAAGATATTTTCCTAGGTAACAATATGTCAATTTCATATTTCACTTCAGCCAAGCTTTATTGTGCACCTTACATGGGGCAGGCTCAGTGCCTGGGAAGGGTATGATTATACCCATTGTACAGACCAGGAAAGTTACTGTAGGTGGGTGGGGCACAAATAAGCAGTAAAGGATTGCAATAAATATTAGCTCCACCATCAGTCAAAAACAAAACCTCCATTACTTTTTAAATCACTGCTTAGGCCTTTCTTCTTTCCTTATTACTCTCTCCTACCTGCCATCCGGTCCCCTTACTTCTAAGTACAGAGGGTTAGGATGACTTATTCTTCATTACCCACAGTTTGCATGTGTTTATTAAAAAGTTTTTATGTTTATTTATTTTATTTTCAGAGAGAGAGAACATGAGTGGGGGAGACGGAGAGGGAGAGAATCCTAAGCAGGTTCCATACTGTCAGCACGGAGCCTGATGTGGGGCTAGATCCCATGACGGTGAGATCGTGACCCGAGCCGAAATCAAGAGTCGGACGCCCAACTGACTGAGCCACCCAGGCACCCTGCACGTGTTTATTTAAATGTCAGGAATACCTGGCCATTGTCGGCTGCTACAGATCTCTGAAGCACACACTCCCAGGGGAACTGGTAGTGGGTGCCCAGCCCCTGCTGGCAAGCAGTCTGGCAAGCTAAGTTCCTTTCTGGAAAAAGTGTGGCGTACTCTGCATAGAGAAATCCCTGTGCCTGACCACCAAGGCAGCCCTGAGGCAGGGCAGGCAGAGGGGCGCCTAAGCCCCATGAGGCTTTGGCTCTGTCCCTAGAGAGTATTTTATGTCATTGTTGAAAACTACGTAGGAGAGCTGAGATGGTCTCAGGTATCAGAAGACAGACACAATTTTGCTTCATCTCAGCACAGCCTTTAAAGGTGGGGTTATAGTCTCACATTACAAATGAGGGAACTGAGGCTCAGAATGGTTAAGTCACTTGCCCAAGATCACACAGCCAGTAAATTGCAGAATCAGAATTTGAACCCAGGTCTTTCATCTTCAAAGCCTGTGTTCTTTCCATTTCCCTCTGGTCAATTTTTTTAATTTCCAAGATCAGACTCTTCCTCTTTTCGGGACACCTGCCTCCTGTCCCTAGAAAAAGGTAAATACTGTTAGAAGCTTTTCTGGCATGAGCCCACTCCAAATTCGCTTAATTTTGCTTTGTCATGCCTGCCTGGTTCCCCCGCTGGGAGACCGGGAAGTAGGTCATGGCTACAGGGAGCACATGCTCTGGCTGCTGTGAGGGTGGCCTCTGGTTTCGGGGCTGGGCAAGGGCCAGACCCCAATACAGCACCACCCTCTGTGGGCCCTGCTCAGGTTTCTCATCCCTGGCCCTGAGAAGTCTTCATGAACCTTCACATCATTGAGTTTTACATGGAGTATTGCACATTAGCAGGGAAATTGGTGGTTCAGGGAAAAATTAACCTTCATTCTCTTGCAGATCTGTGGATGGTTGAGCCTGGCCGATTGTGGAAGGGGTTTGCTCACCCATCACAAGCCACTTTGCAGAACGGTGGTATGAGCTGCTGGCACCTTGTCACTTCACTTTCCCCTCCTTTATATCACAGAATGATCTTCAGAAATAACCATGAAATGAAATGATAGTAATAATGGCCAGAAAAGAAACAGAAGTAAGAAAATATTTCTCTGACGGAACTCCATACATATAATTATGCCACAATTACAAAAAAGAAAAGTAAATATTATGGTACAAAATAGGACAAAAAGCACAAGTACTTATTAAACTGTTATTATATCTACGGAAGTTTGATTGCTGGTTGCAGCCTGATATAATGATAATTTATGTAAATCACTGTTAAGTTACTAATAAGTGAATTTTCATGAAAGTGAGACATCTACAGAAGTTGCCTGTAATTTAGCAACCACTAAATCATACCACGGAGGTACTGCTTTACTGCTTAATTTTTTTAGTTTTAAACACGATAACTCAACAATTAAAAAAGAAGACGTTTCCATTTGAAATATATTATTCAGACTCAGTAAAATATATCACGTGTGAGTAAAAGTTGTACTTACCAAGCACAAATATTACACTTGGCAGTTCACACTTAGTGTCGCTCTTTTAAATTTTAAACACAAATAAAAATCTCCATGTGGCCCCACGAAAGGACAGCATTAAAGTAAGCCAGCTCCTAGGTGGCCAAAGTACCTTTGTTCACGCTTACAACCTACTTCCTAAATGCAGGAGCGTGCTGTCTCACTGAGACTGAAGCCACAAATGGTGCCCGAAGCAAGCTCACAATTCTGAACTGTTAAGAACTTTCTCTTGCAACAACCGTGTGGAGCCAACTCCACATATGTTGGGGCCAATTATGTACCTGGGAGTTCTCCAAGTGACTTCTATGGAGAAAACCAGGTTTCCTAAAGGGTACGTTTTTTAAAGTGCTAATGTAAACCTTACATACCTGTTATTAACACTCACCGGCAATGACACCGATTGTTTATAACTTAGAGACCAAGAACACATTTTTGAGGAGGAGTATTTTAGCACAAATACCGTTTAGGATTGTAGGCACATGACGCTCATAAAACCAGGCTGGCTGTTAGTCGGTTTTATTATTGATTTTGGATTCTCTACAGACAGTCCACCCCTTTATTACCTTGCCGTGTGGCAGCCACTTTCTCCACCTCACCCTTGGTCCCCACATTGTACTCCAGCCCCTTGTCCTGGTGGAGCCAAAGGGAGATTATAGAACTTTGAGGACAGTCCTCCTAGGACTGAGGAAACTGAGGCAAAGCCTTGTTTGTTCGGGGAAGATAAGGCCACTTGCCAGATCCCAGGTCCCTTGACCTTCTTCCTGGACAGGAAGAAGCCACTCTGGCTTGAGGGTTCCCTCTCCCAGTGCTCTCAAGTGTATCTGCACCTTAAAATGTCTTCTCGTGGAACTTTTGCTCTGTTATATTTACTGCCTTAAAAAAAAAAAAAACAACAACGAATAGATAAACCAGAACAGGTTAGGTTTGAGAAGATTGAAGTGAGCAATGGGTTTGAACTACATTCCTGCAGGTTTTTCTTAGGAGGAATGATCTCTCCAGCCATTCACAATCAATTGACTGAATTCAGAAAAAGGCTTCCATTTGTTGTTTACGCTTTGCATTATTGGTTTGTTTCCTTAAAATACAATCATTAGTGGTCATTAGAATATTTAAAAGGAGTGTGTTGGATCTAAATAATGCGTGAATTTATTCTTCTTTTCCGAGAGTAGTTTATACTGTGGGTTTTAAATTAATTTAAAAGAACACTTTTCTTGGACAGTTGCCCAAATGATACCATCAGCCATACGGTTGAGAGTGTGCCCCCTGCTGGTGCTTTGGTCACTAGACTTTTGCTGGCTGACCGCCATTGGCTAGAGACTGGTCAGCCTATGAGCAGGCAGGGACTTGAGCATGTGACCACACTGTTGTAAAGTCATCAGTTCTCTGGAGAATGGAAACCTGCTTTCTGGCACCATGTGCCTCCATCTGCTTTAGGAGGCTGATTTCTTGTCTTCCTTTGCTGTCGACTAGCTGGGTGTCTTTGGGCAACTTGCGTAGCTTCTCTGTTGCCTCATCTGCAGAGTCGAATAACCTTCTTACCAGACAGAAGGTGGACTCTGAGCGGAACGCCTTTTTGAGTTTCTCTCCTCCTAGAAGGACCTCTGATCCTTCAAGCTGTTTAACAACCACGGGTTAATAATTGGGAAAAGCAAAGGGAACACTTCTGTTCAGATAAGCATGCATATTTTTGTCCTCTGGCTGGACAGTGACTGTGGAAGGAACTGCCTGCAGTTACAGCCTTCTAGGGCAGACGTCTCTGGAGAGGGCTGCTGTATCCAGGAGCCTGTCACTGGCATTTGAAAATTGACTGTGGTCGGTCTGCTGACTCTGACAGCTAATGGTGTACTGAGAATTATCCCTCCAAAGAGGCCTTTCCATTGCCTCAGGAGACGCCAGGCATCCCCTCCTGGGTGCTGTGATGCTGCCTCCTCCCTCAGTCCCCACCCCATCTGTTCCCCTCTTCTTCCCTCCCCAAGCCCTCCTTCCTCTCGCAAGGCTTTATGCTGCTGCAACCTTTTCTAATGAGGAAGCTCTGGCCAGGACCTCTTCAAGCTTAATTATGTAACCTGCCACTGCTTCTGGTTCAAGGATCACCCTTGAAAGGCGGTCAGAGGTGGGCACACGGCCAAGGCCAGCTTACTTACCCCCCGGAACTCAGGCAGTGCAGGAATTTGCACTCTGCAAGAATTAGCAGCTCCACTACCAGCCCCGGAACCAAACCTGCAGGAAGAACGCTCTTCATTCCTTGTTAATTTCCAGCAAACAGGACCGTCACAGAGAGAGCTTGTTGGCTGCTCTGGCTGCACAGGGAACTGTTCTCCTGGACGTTGGCTTGGGGCCTTTAGCTGGCGCCTGGCCTTAAGTCTCTCTGATCTGGGCTTCTCCAAAACGTCTTGCCTCTCAACCATCACCCTCTTGACCAGAGGTGCCCCTTTGCCTGGAGATGATCCCTTTGCCTGGAGATGATCCCTTTGCCTGATAATGACCCTGTCACCACCCTCTCCAGCCAAGAAGAAGGGGTTTGTTGCTCTGGGCCTGCTCTCCTTTCAAGTCTTAGCCCAAGTTCGCCATACTTAGGTCACAGAATCAGACTCTTGGGGGACAAGCCAATCTGCCTTCTCTCTTCTGGTCTGAGACTGTGGTTATCTTTTTGTCTTCCTTCCCAAACCACATCTGAGAGAGCAGGGAGCACGCCGTCCATCCCTTTGTCCAGCCTGGAGCCTCTGCACATGGTAGGCAGCATTCTGAGAATGAAGTTGCCCATGGGGGTCGCTTTGCTCTGAAACTATCCCTGTGTCGTTCAGTATTTGTATATGTTTCTCCTTGGCCAGACTGAATACACCAAAGGGCAGGAACCACATCTGCTCCTTTTTCTGGGTCTCTGGTGGGGGCTGGTACGTGCCTTCCCCATAATCTGCTTGCTGACCTAGTCCCTGTAGTCCCCCCAGCTGCTCAGCCAAGGCCAGGCCACCGGGGTTGCTCTGTCCTGTTTATATCATCCTCTCCCTGCCTGGCCTGTTCTGCTGCCCATAAGGTATCCTGGGGCCGCCTTCAGTAATGGAGGGCATGTGTGCACAGGCATGGGCATGGTACCCCACCACACACACATACACACAGCCTCTAAGCACAGCATCGGTAATGCATGTGTGCACAGAAAGCTGCTATAAACTTCAGTACACAGCTGACATGCCTCAATCAGCCCCCAAGCCTCCCTCCACGGTGTGGTGATTGGCGAGCCTCTCACTTAGGAGCCCATTTCTCTCTGCCTGTTAATAATAGATGCTTCCTACAACCTCAGTGTGGCTGCTTTGATTTAAAAGTGATCTTAACCGAAGAGACTAACGGGTGGGTCTGAACTTGCGCCTTTTAAGCACAAAGCATTACTCTTAATTAACAGGATTCTATCCTTTGATTAGGAAAAGCCCCCCCCCCCCCCCGCATCACATCATTAGCTACCCGCATCTGGACAGCTCCCAAAGCAGACTCCTGTTTTGAACTAAGCCCAGGTGTGTTCGAGGAACACCCAGAACGCTGTGAGAGCCACGAGTGCCATTTCAGCACACAGAATATGCAAGCCTGGGGCTGTGTGGCAATCAGTGTGAGAAGCCCGGAGGGGTGATTCCCACCCCATTTCCTCCCACCTGGGAGAAGAGGTCTCTTCCATACACCTCACCATTCACAGTGGGAAAAGATCCCTCCTCCTGCAAGGGCCCACTCCTAGTCTGCAGATACATACGGGGTATGAGAGCACATTGGTTAGCTGTCATCAGTGCAGTTCCTGGGTCAGACTCCCCACCTGATTTATTTCCTTCCTCCACCACAGACCAAGGGGCAATGTACTACTTTGTTTGTGGCCCCTCCAATGGACGGTGCAGAGGCTGGGGCCATAGAAGGGCCAGAGCTGTGGGGAGGAGCTCTCTTGCACCTCTGGCCTGCTCCCCAACCCTGCTGGCATATGGGAGAGAAGGGAGGAGGGGGCCCGGCAGGGCAGGTGGAGAGCCACCATTCTGGGGCTCTCCTGGTGCTCAGTGGGACAGAGCAAGCCCTGTGGGCTTTTTGCATCATTAAGCTTGAGTGGAGGAAGGCCATGCCGTCGAATAGAAACTGATTTGGAGGCAAGCAGACTTGTTCACACCCAGGCTTTGCCACTGTAGCAGGGGGAGCCTCAGACAAGTGCCTTAACCTCTTGGAGATTCAGAGCCGTCAACAATGGCGCTGTTAATGCCTACCTCACTGGAGGGTAGGGGAGACCGAGTGTGGCACGTACTTCAGGGTCTCCCATGATGCCGGCACATGGCAGATGTGCTGTCCCAGTCCATTTCTTTCCTTCCTTTCCCCCAAATCCAGTTGTCGTTAAAGTACCAGTCCATATGAGTGAGCAGACTTCCTTGTCTGTTTGCTTCGGTAACTGACTGCTACCAACATAGTGCCTTAAACCAACACAGACGTTTATCTGACGGTTCTGGAGGTCAGAAGCCTGACACAGCTCTCACTGGGCTAAAATCAAGGTGTCGACGGCACTGCACACCTTTCTGGAGAATCTAGGGGAGGTTTGCTTTCTTGCCGTTCCCAGCTCCTGGAGCTGTTTACATTTCTTGGCTCATGGCCCCATCCATCTTCAAAGCTGGTGACGACCAGCTGAGTCTTTCTCATGTCACATCGCTCTGACGCCGACTCTCCTTCCCTCCATCTCCCACGTGGAAGGACCCTTGTGATTACATTGGGCCCACCCGGATAATCTAGGATCAGCACTCTATTTTAAGCTCAGCTGGGCGACAATCTTAATTCCATCTACCTTCTTACTTCCCTTTTGCCACGTAAAGTTAACAGATTCGTAGGTTCCGGGGATTAGGACATTGAACATCTTTGAGAGGCCATTCTTGCCTACCACATTAACTAAAGGCAAATGCATAGTTTTACTTAAGAGAAAAAGATTTAAGAATTAATCTTTTCAAACCAGATCTGGAAGACGTGGGATAAGTATCTTTTTTTTTTAGTTTTTTTAATGTTTGTTTATTTTTGAGAGAGAGAGAGAGTGCAGAGGAGGGGCAGAGAGAGAGAAGGAGACACAGAATCTGAAGCAGGCTCCAGGCTCTGAGCTGTAAGCACAGAGCCGATGCAGGGCTCGAACCCATGAACCTCGAGATCATGACCTGAGCCGAAGTTGGTCAGAGTTGGAGTTGGTGGCTTAACTGACTGAGCCACCCAGGTGCCCCTAGGGATAAGTATCTAAATTAGGATACAAATAATCCAAGTTATACTTGATAATACCTTTGGTCACATTGTACTTTTTTTTTAACGAGGTTTTTCTAAGTAAAATCAGTTCCGTTTGTATCCTGTTACAGCATCTTAACTAATTTTATATATTTTTTCACCTAAAACAAGCCTTTAATCACTGGCTTCAGGTGTTTAGACACTCTTGATCCCTTGGATATTACTTACAAGTGCACATTTCATGGCTCCCTGGAAAATGCTGTCCACACAATAAGCCACAAGAATGAAAAGGAAATCACAGAGCTGTTTAATTGTAAACAGTCTTCTACATGGTTTCTAATTACTCTGCTCTTTCTCTTGAACTGAGAACTGTGGGTGACAGGGTGACAAGTTCTTAGATAATCATATGATGTGGCTTCATCCTGAGCCCCCAGGCACCCAGTGACAGAGCATCTACTCCCAAAATGTCCCCAGGGCCACATGTGAGAAGAGCTGTGGACTTCATGCATGGCCTGCATTGGTGACAGCTTCTCTTGACATGACATGTTCCTTCTGAGCATATTTCGGATTCTGATGTCCTTATCTCTCTTCAGTAAAAAGAAGCAAATTCAGTGATCTGTACGCAGTGAACTTACTTTGTCGTATTTTCGTTCGTTGTTGGTGTAGCCTGAAGGAATCAGATCATTTCTCTCCTCCCTGACAGGAAACACAGATTGATGTCCTAGAATTGTGACGGGGATTCATTTTTTTTTTTTTAATTTTTTTTTTTTCAACGTTTATTTATTTTTGGGACAGAGAGAGACAGAGCATGAACGGGGGAGGGGCAGAGAGAGAGGGAGACACAGAATCGGAAACAGGCTCCAGGCTCCGAGCCATCAGCCCAGAGCCTGACGCGGGGCTCGAACTCACGAACCGCGAGATCGTGACCTGGCTGAAGTCAGACGCTTAACCGACTGCGCCACCCAGGCGCCCCATGACGGGGATTCAAAGAGAACAGTGAAAAGTAAAATCTATGACTTGGGCAAAGATAGCCTGTATAGCAAAGACATGGTATTTTTTAAGTAAACAGAATAGCATCTGACCTGTAGTATCAAACACATGGGTTTGATGTTATGGAAAACAGTGGTTTTCTGCCTTACTTGGGGTATCCTCATTGAAATGTCCCCCTGACTTAGGTTTGTATCCTGGCTTCAGTGCTGACTAGCTGTGTGACCTTGGGCAAGTCACTTCACCTCTCTGTGCCATAGAGGGGCTCGCTCTTTCTTTCCTTCTTCCTTCCTTCCTTTCTTTTTTAAATTTTTCTTTAACATTTATTTATTTTTTAGAGAGACAGAGACAGAGTGCCAGCTGGGGAGGGGCAGAGAGGGGGAGACACAGAATCCGAAGCAGGCTCCAGGCTCCGAGCTGTCAGCACAGAGCCCGACACGGGGCTCGAACTCACGAACTGTGAGATCATGACCTGAGCCGAAGTCGGCCGCTTAACTGACTGAGCCACCCAGGCATCCCGAGGGCCTCTTTTTTAAGGTCCATTCCAAGCTTGAGAACCCAGAATTATATGAATCTGTCCTAGCCAAGCAGGGGCTCCCAGACAAATGCCTGGAGAACAAGGTCTGCTTTGGGGGGAGGGGGAGAAGGAACAAAAATAGGAGAGACCTTGATGACAAAGATGACAAACTTAAGGTCATTCCTGGTTAACACCCAGCCGACATAGCAGTTATATCCCATTCATTTTGGTCACTTGAGGTTTACAAGGGGGTGGGGGAGATTTTGAGTTCCTTCTCCGATCACGATCACAGGGGAACATTCTCTCCTGGGGGCTGTCAGAGGTACGGCTGTTAGGGGGCTGGGTGGCCCGTACGAGGGAACAGGCTGGCTGTCAGATTTGCAAGACAGCATGATCTGTGAGCTTGGGAAGTGCTAGCAGTTCATGTTGCCCCATCTCCCCGCTCCATCCCACCAACACCCATCTCCCTGCCCCCCACCCTCATTGGTTCGCCAGTTTAGTGAGGACCTTCTCTGGGCCGGGTGTGGGCCAGGCGCTGAAGCCACGGTGGTGAAGAAGGTGGCATGGCCCTCCCACCCTCAGGGCATTAACCCTCCTGGACCAGTGCCAAGCAACCAGAGAATCACAACACCGTGCAACAGGCATTTACTGGGGCACACTTGAGGGCGTCTGGCGGAGCCAGGAAGGGCTTCTAGAGCTTGAGTGGGAGTTAGCCAGACGCAGGGGAGGGCAAGGGGCTTTCCTGGCTGGGAGACGAGCACGCACAAAGGCCCGAACATGAGAGAGAGTGGCGTGGTGAGGGCGGCACATGCCGTTTGACAGAGTGTGCCATGTGGCCTTCAGTGCGCATTCTTTTCTACGTCGGTCTGTGAAGGTACATGGAGCACCTAGCCCGTATACCGAGCACCACACTAAGAACTGAGCTGTTTACCGTGGTTTAAAAAGACAAGTGCAGGAGTCTCCACCCTCAGAGAACCTCTAATGGGGAGTCTAACGGGGTACAATTAGAGTGTGAGGGGACAAGTGTGACGGTGAACGCTGGACCAAAGGTGGAGTGGAGGGAGGGCAGGGAGGTCATAGGATCCCTACCTGTGTCTCAGGAACGTGGAGGTTTCCAGCTTAATCCCACAGATGTGGGGTCAGGGACATGTGTGGTGAAGGCTTCAGAAGTGAGGGCGTTGTGGTGTTTCCCCTTCCCCAAGACACCGGACGTGTGTGTGTGTGTGTGTGCACGTGCGTGCACGAGCCCCTCCCCAGCGATCCCTGCCTCTGTCGGCATCTGCACACCCTGAGCTTTGGGAGGACAAGATGGTGAATACAGCCCGGGCCTGCTGGCTCGGAGGGCCCGTCAGAGGCTCACCCTCCATCTCTGCGGCAAAACAGCCTTCCGGGTGAGCAGCCTGTTTCTTCCCATCCATTTTCCCTCCTTTCCCTGCGCGTAGCCAGTTCTGTGTTCTAATGGATGTGACCTTGCGCCTCCCCGCAAAGGTGTCTTCACCTGCCACTTCCTGCTGTCCCACCCACCTGGGGCGGTGCCCTGTGGCCCAGCGTTTTTTCCTGGGCCCCCCCCTCTGCACTGTGGGGTGCCACAACCCCCGCTCCGACCAAGGCCAGGACCTCTGCTCTTCCCACAGAAGAAGTGAAAGCTTCTGAGATGGTACAAACATTGCAAAGCCACCTCTGTGGTTTGTTTTATCACAGAAAAACTTGCCCCGGGGGTTGGATCTGAGCCAAAGCCAGATTGCCCAGAAGAGAAGAGGTTTGTGTGCAAGCGTCTTAATCTCAGACGTTCCTCGGAGTGAACCACTTTCGAGCCGTTCAGGCCCAGGGCTCCAACTCCCCTCCCACAGCAGAAGGGCATCTGTATTTTTCGATTTAGGAAAAGAAAATAAGCTTAATTTCGAGCCTCTTTTGCAATGTTTTAAAAACATCTTTATTAAGATAATAACTCACAGACCATAAAATTTGCCTATTGAAAGTTTACAATTCAGTGGTTTACGGTATTCCTTTAAGATGTTGATGCTGATGGTAATTCCTGAGACCCTGGGAAGACCCAACAGCAGCTCAGATACAGGCAGGGGAGACAGCACTGAGTCACATGAATGCCTCCCGCTTATGACCAGCAGGCGTTCAGGGTCTCCCCTTGGCTTACACCCCCAAGTATGGTGTTTCCTCATTTTCCATGTAGAATTTATTTCCCATTATGTGTCTAAGTTTTTTGTATTTCTTTCTTGCTTCACGCTGATAACATGGAGTCATACGCATTAAGTGTGTACCTCAGGGGCGCCCGGGTGGCTTAGTCGGTTACGTGTCTGACTTTGGCTCAGGTCATGATCTCACAGTTCGTGGGTTTGAGCCCCGTGTCAGGCTCTGTGCTGACAGCTCAGAGCCTGCTTGGGATTCTCTCTCTCTCTCTCTCTCTCTCTCTCTCAAAAATAAATAAACATTTTTTAAAAAGTGTCCCTGAAAGACTACACATCAGCTGTTAGCAAACCGACCCCTTGATCTCATTACCTTCCTCCCAGCATTGATTAGCCTTTCCCATCCAGGGGTCCCCACTGGCCCCATAGGCCTTCACCCCTGTCAGGTGCCTTTGGTGGTGCTTCTACGGCCTCAAGTCAGAGCCCCACATGCACATGTCACCCTCAACAGCCTCTGTCTCCGTGATCGATCACAAAGTGGCCCCGATGCCTAGAATCAATGTTAAGTGTCTTCCAGCCTTGCCTGTGGCTGCAGGCAATTCGTGATATTTGAATTGAAGGAGAAGTGCACTGTGGGAAAATCCTTGGCTGTTACATGGATGGTTTGCATTGCCAAAATGGGATGGTATTTATTGCTTCTTATCAGATTATAAACCTAATATATGTCTATAAAACAGTATAATAAAACACAAATGTAGGGGTGCCTGGGTGGCCCAGTCGGTTAAGCGTCCGACTTCAGCTCAGGTCACCATCGCACAGTTCGTGGGTTTGAGCCGCTCACCAGGCTTGCTGCTGTCAGTGCAGAGCTGGGAGCCTGCTTCAGATTCTGTGTTTCCTTCTCTCTCTGCCCTTCCCCTACTCATGCTCTGTCTCTCAAAAATAAATAAATGTTAAAAAAAATAAAAAATAAAAAATAAAACACAAATGTAGACCAATGAGAGAAAGTCTTCCTAATTCCACTTCCCTTTCCAGAGAAAACCTCTGTTCAGCACATAGCCTTTAGGACTTCTTGTATGCATGTGTGTGTGTGTGTGTGTGTGTGTGTGTGTGTGTTATTTTTGTTGTTGGTGTTTGTAAAAATTCTGCACAAGCACATTTCTAAAGCTACTTTTTTTTACGTGGTATTAAAAGGTGGAATTTTCTCCATGCCTCTGTGTTCCTCTCCCCCATCCCTCTTACAAAGGAGTCAGCTTCATGCAGGGTGCTCCAGGACACGATTTTGGCCCTGTCTCCAGGCGTCACGGGACCAGGGGATGATCTCACTGGGTACGCCATCTGCCCTGGCTGGCCAGAGGCTGCATCGGGAGGGCCAAGGGGGCACCACGTGTCGTTAGATCTAAAGTGGGGTGGGGCTCTGTGCCCCGTGAAGACTAGTCTGAAAATACAAACAGGATACAGAAAGGTTTGGCTAAATTAATGGGTGATAAGGTTGTCATGATAATAACCACAGGTGGAGCTTACGTAGTGTTGTCCAGGAGCCAGTGATGGTCCTAAGCACCTGACACATTAACTCACTTAAACCCCACATTTCATGGACAAGGCAGTGGAGGCTCTGAGAGGTTGAGTGACTCATCCAAGGCCACCCAGCTGGTAAGTGGCAGCCTGGCCTTAGTGTGTGTGCTTGTGCTTGACGCCCCTGTACCACACTGTCGTTGACTCTGGCCCTGATGCCGTGTCAGGGCACCTTTGTCAAGGGAGGAAGTCAGGGATGGCTCGCCTGCCCAGGTGTGGCATTTCTAGCGTGTGGTTCTTGCACCCTTCCGGGACGGCGCTGAGCTCAGGCTGCTCATTACTGAGGGACAACTGCTGATTAGCAACAGCCTCCCGCCACCTTCCTCTCCCCCGCGTCTTTCAGAGATGTCCTCAGACTCAAGAAGTAGAGATGAAAACATCGTAAAAACGACTGCCTTTCCTCCTTCATTCTTCTCTTGCCTCCCTTTCTCCTCTGTGGCTCCCATCTAATGAAATGTCCCGGCAAACTCCGGCCTCCCACCCCACCCCTGGGCCCTGCTCCCAGCAAGCTGAGACTTGGTGCCGCAGGGGTTCGCACGCCCTCTCTGAGCCTGTCCGTCATTGTCGGGGCACCTGCGTGGGGAGGAGTGGGGGGCACAGACCCCCTCGTTCTACTTTTGACATTTACCTTCTCTCCACTACTTCTGAGACCTTTCCGGAAGGCCTCCCTCGTTCTTCCTCTTCTCCCCGGGCTGCCCCGATGCTGCCTCTCCCCTCTTTGGGCCGTTATTCCTCCTCCTTCAGGGCAGAGGCACGGCCCAAGGCCCTCACATTGGCCTCTTATCTTATCCCTTCAGGCTAAGCCTCCTCTTTCTCGTCTTCAGTACCTTCTCCTGTTCATAACTCACCTGTCATGACAACAGCATCTTACAGGAGTCCAGAACAGTTCACTAAAGTGCTCTCTCTCAGGCATGTTTCCATTGACCTTCACAGCCACCCTGTGAGACAGGTATCATCATGCCCATGTTCCAAATGAAGAAGCCGTGGTACCGAGAGGGCAAATGACTGGCCCAGTGTCAACCAGCTAGTTGTCCCTACTCAGCCTCGAACCCAGGGCTTTTGACTCCACACCAGGTGTCCTTTCCACCCAAATCCATGGAGAGCTCTCAGCTGAGAACAAGGGTCCCTCAAGAAGATTAGAGCTGATGCCTGCATCTCAGAAGCCATGGGCTCAGGGAGTCCAGCCATTCATTCAACTGATCAGGTTGGACTCGGTGTGTGTCACAAAAGGAGTTGGGGTTGAGTGGCCTCTAGGTGCACCTGTCGGAGAGACACAAAGATAGCATCTTAAGATCAGGAGACCTTGCTTCATGGAGAGCCCCAGGGAGGGCGGCGAAACAAAGCATCCTCTAGGCTCACATTTGGGCTTAGAGTAGAGGGGGCAGGATGGAGGCTGCCTCCCCAAACCCTGTGAGGGTGAGGCCGGGCAGTGTTCTCAAAGTGCCTTGAGAAAGGGGCAGCCAGAGTGCCATCCATCAGTGCCAGTAATGGCTAATGGTGCAGCAGGTGCATTTCAGAACCCATGATGCTCTTTGGCACATGGCCCCAGGGTGCCTCTGAGAGGCTTCCTGGCACCCGAGGCGCTGCTGAGGCAAGAGCCTGACTGAGGAGTCCCATTCATCAGATGTGGCCACGTCTTCCTGTCTGAGACGCCACTCTACCCTGCCTGGGGTCAGTTCTGGTGCTCAATACCAGCCGACTTCCCATTCCTGAGCTGAGCTTTCCAGCAAATGGCCACACACCAGACTCTGTCCCCAGCTCTGCCACGATTTCTAGGTCCATTGGAGGTCCCTCAGCCTCAGCCTGTCTGTGTCTCAGTTTCCCCAGCTGCAAAATGGAGCTAAGATTGGACGCGTGCACCTCGCAAAGGTGTAGTTGGGGCGGTTCCTCCTACATTAGGACTGTGCAGTGGAGCTTCATGGTTCCTGGTGGAGGTCTCCAGAGACCCACCCAATGTCACACGCACCCAGTGTCACACGCACCCTAGGACTACACATTCAAAGCCACATGCGGCCTCCCCTACTCCGCAGCCTGAGCAACTGAGCCTCAATACATAAAAGGGAGATAAGATAATAACGTTCCCTACTTCACATAGGTTGTGGGGAGGATTAAATGAGATAAAAATGTGTAAACAGTGCCTGACTCTAGAAATACCCATTCTTCCTAAGGGATGATTATGGATGGCTAAAAAAAAGTGGGGGGGGGGGGTCAAAGTTTCCCCCACCTCAGCACTTTTTAAGTGTAGTCTTGTGTTGGTTTGTAGACTGTTTGCTGCCTGTTGGAGCTGGGAGGCAGACACAGCTGTGATGCTACAGATTATATCCACTAAAGATCAACCAGAAATAAAGCTTATTAATACAGCATATTAAGTGAATAAAATAGGCTATAGAGCATAGTCTCATTTAGGGAAAATTCTATGTGTGCACAGAAGAGGTGTCCGCGAGGAAGTTCCCTAACAATGTTAAAAGTGGTTATTTTGCTTTACTCTTTCACATTCTTGTATTTAACTTTTTAATGATGACTATGAATCACTTTTATAAAACAGTGCATTCTCTCTCTCTCTCCTCTCTCTCTCTCTAAAGATTGGTTTTCCCAAGAAAAACAGTTTTTTTTGCTCTGATTTTCTTGGCTGACATCAGAAGAAACTCTTCCTTTTCCATTTGGTGCTCTGAGTTCAGGGGATTCATCTCAGGTAGAATTAAAGTGGTGGCCAGGGACATTGGCAGTTCCTGAACAGGACAGAGGCTCAGCAGCCTGTCTCTACCACCCATCAGGATGTCACACGACAGCACTGTCCTCATTGAAGGCTGATCAAAAACGTACCAGAAAGGGGGTTGGAGGGAAAGAGGCTGCGTTTCTGTAAACAAAGGCCACCCAAGCCTGACACATCACCCAGCCAGATGTTACAGCCCCATTCCACTATACCAGCCGTTACAAAGGAGGAGAGAAGGCTTTAGTGAGCAAAATAAAATGAAATAAAACAGAAGCCTTAAGCTTAACACTAGAACTGTCCTCTCAGACACAATCTGTGAATTTTCTTACGATGGTGGACATTAGCCAGCTGACATCAGCCATGACACATTGTGTGTGCACAGCAGCACCACCACCCCCCAAAAAGCAGCCTTCATTCATGCTTTCATACAACTGTTGATTGTTCTCTTTGGATGGACGCCCAGGATTATTCCATTTTCTTCTTACCAACCTAAGTCTTCCCTCACTGTGAGCTCCTTTATCCTCTCTCCTCTTAATTTGGCAGTTATGCTTAAAATCTGGGTATTTTTTACTATTGTTCAAATTTGGTTCTAGAACATTCTGTGGCACACTGTGCTATGATGTGACCATGAGCTCACATTTTAGCGCTTCTCTGAGGGAGGAGCCATGTCGTCTTACCCTCCTGCAAGTGAGGACTTCCCTGTGCCTGTCTCTGTGCTGGGCACCACCCATGGGGGGCAGGGGAGGTGAAGGCGACACAAAAGGAGACGCGGTCCCTCAGACCCTCACAGTTGGGACTGGCTGTTAGTGAAGGGCCTCTGAAGCATCATGGTTGCCAAGAGTCAGCCTGAAGGGCGCGTTGATTTAAGCCCTTGAGACTCTTTCTCTTCCTTTGGGTACAGTTGGCTCCTTGCTTCCTAAGTAGAGGGATTTCCTAATGACCTGGGACCCAGACTTCACCTCACTCAACCCAGGAGATGGGGATGCATTGCCCTTTCACTAATCTCTGTCTTAAAGTAAAACAGTTGGACCATAAGCACTAAAGAATAGAGTGTAAATACAAAGAGGAAATTTTCTTTTAAAAAATTGTTTATTTTAATTTTTAAGAGTTTATTTATTTATTTTGAGAGACAGCACAAGACGGGGAGGGACAGAGAGAGAAGGAGAGAAGGAGAGAGAATTCCAAGCAGGCAATGTGCTATCAGCCTGATGCAGGGCTTGAACTCACAAACGGTGAGATCATGACCTGAGCCGAGATCAAGAGGCAGACACTTAACAGACTGAGCCACCCAGGCACCCCCCTAAAGAGGCAATTTTCACGGGAAGTGAAAGGTTTAATTTAGTTGAGCAAGTGTCCTGGTATTCCTAATCTGGTATTTCAATCACTACTGTATTTAGTCTCCGTTAACAGACCGCTTAAGGAGGTGAGACTCCGTGCCAGGCCATCTGGCCTTTGAACCCTGACTCCATTACATGCCTGCTCTGAGACCTTAGGCAACTTACTCAACCTCCCTGTGCCTTAATTTCCCCATCTGCAGAAGTAGGCGTAATAATAGAGACGGGTGTATGAATTCAATAAGTCAATACCTGGAGACACTTGAAACATGGCTCCTGTCATTATGAGGAATCCTGTTTTCCACCCTAGTGCACTGGCTCGTTCCTGATGGTACAAAAAAGGGACCAGAGCAAAGGAAAAATGGGATGCAGGAGCCAAAAATAACCTTGAGGAACAAAGTTCACTGGAAGGTTATTTTTAGATTCTAGATTATCTCTACTTGATCTTTCAGCTATCTGAGAGAAGAGGTCCATTTAGGGTATTTGTTTTTTTATTTTTTTTTTTTTTTTTTTTTTTTTTTTTTTAAAATTTTTTTTTTTCAACGTTTATTTATTTTTGGGACAGAGAGAGACAGAGCATGAACGGGGGAGGGGCAGAGAGAGAGGGAGACACAGAATCGGAAACAGGCTCCAGACTCTGAGCCATCAGCCCAGAGCCTGACGCGGGGCTCGAACTCACGGACCGCGAGATCGTGACCTGGCTGAAGTCGGACGCTTAACCGACTGCGCCACCCAGGCGCCCCATAGGGTATTTGTTTTTTTAATGGCAGCTTTATTGAAATGCCTACGGTGGGTGCCGTGAAATTCCCCCTTTAAAACGTACAATTCAGTGTTTTCAGCATATTTGCAAAATTGTGCATTGTCACCACTCTCTAATGGCAGTGTGGGATTTTTAAGCCGAAGGGGTCCAGGGGCTATCACCCTTTGAACGGAGCCAGGGAACAGGACGGGCGATTCCGCTTTCCGCTGAGTCACGGCAGGCACCCCGGAGCCCTGTCTATAAGCCATTGCTCCGGGAGAAGCCCGCCGCCCGCCAGGCGTCTGCTGCCCCCTAGCGAGGCTGCTGCTTGGCCTGAAACACCCCTGCCCTTGAGGTGCGCTCGCGGAGGTGAGATTCAGACTCTCAAAGCTCGGTTGGGATCGGGTAGTGAGTCTGAGCCAGGGTTGCCCTCCGCTCTTACTCCAGCCCGGACAGCGTCATTTCGCCCAGTCCTGGAGGGGAGGAGAAAAGGGTTGTGCTCTTTAGACTGTTGGGAAGGCACCAGTAGGAACCAGTAAGATATAGTAGCCTCGAGATGGGTTTTATCATCAAAAGATCAAAGTTCAGACCCTGCTCTGCCCCTTGCTTGCTGTGTGACCCTCAACAGGTTACAGAACCTCTGAGCCTGCTTTCTCGTCCAGGGAGTAGAGACAATGATTCCTCTCATGAGGTGGTTGTATTACAGAGAAACTCTCCCTCTCTCTGAAGCCCCTGTGACTGGCTTATAGACAGGGCTCACATAAATAGATGCTATTAATACTCCAAAGCTGCCACAAGGGTGTCCAGTGTGGCCCTGGCTTATCCAAGAAGCTTTCTAGAACCTGAGTTGCTGATTGCCAAACTGCATTGCTGTGGGTAAGAAAATGAGGAAGAATAGGAAGGATGGCAGTAGGCGCAGGAAGGCCATTTCGTCTTCCTCTACATCAGGTGAAGACTACCCTAGGTCAGAAGAAACCTACAGACCCCCGGGGGAACCGTACAGGAGGAAAGACCTGGGTGGGGAGCAGAAGGAGGCATCAGAACTGCCAGGAGTCCATGTCCCAGAGGGCAGCAGGGCTGAGGGAGCGGTATTCGAATCTAAGTAAGGTCCCAGGCTGCCTCAGTGGTCTTGGGCAAGTCATTTAGTCTCTGGGGGCCCTTTACCTGTCTCGGATTTGGGTCCTGCCCACCTCTCAGGTTTGTAGCGAGCCTCGATGTCGTCATGGAGAAATGTCCAGGAAAACAGCAGATGAGCTCCAAATAATGAGCAGGGCCCCCTGGCGGTGTTTCAGAGGTCACGTTTCATCTGTACTAGGTGCCTGGGGTTCCCTCATCCACCACCAGACACCTCAAAGGGCAGTCTAGGAGGCTCAGAAAACAAAGGTACCTCTTCAGGTAAGCTGCATAGAAGACGTGAATTCTGCCGGGCAGAAAATTTGCTCCGTCTTGCGGCCTGCGGAGGCCCTGTTCTTTGGGAGCAAAAGGGACCCGGGGTCTCACCTACACATCCCTGTGTCCCATGGGGGCCCAGCCTTGGTGAAATGAGGAAGAAGTTGAAGATTTCCTGGGGGGCCCTGCCCTTCTCTTTCTTCTACCATCCCCCCTTCCTGCCCACACCTTTTTCCTCCCTCCACCCCAATTTCACCATTATCCGATAAAAGTCACAATAAAAATTCCATGTTAGCTTGTTTCCGAACTTGTAATTTATTAAAAGACTGCAAGTATCCATCAAAGGATAAATGGGTAAACACAATGTGTTATGTCCGTACAACGGAATCTTATTAAGGAATGAAGCCCCAGCACGAGCCACAACATGAAGGAGTCCTGAAAACATTAGGCTAAGTGGAAGAAACCTGTCACAAAAAGGCCACATATTAAATGATTTCAGTTATCTGAGATATCCAACAAAGGTAATCCGTGGAGACAGAAAGCAGATTGGTGCCTGGCAGGGGGTGGGGGTAGGGGGTTCAAGAGAAACCGCTTCATGGGCACAGGGTTTCTTTTGGGGGTGATGAAAATGTTTCCAAGCTAGTAAGAGATGATGGTTGCACAACACTGTGAATGTACTAAATGCCACCGCATTGTTCACTTTAAAATGGTTAATTTTGGGGCTGCCTGGGTGGCTCAGTCGGTTCAGCGTCTGACTTCGGCTCAGGTCATGATCTTGTGGTTCGTGAGCTCAAGCCCTGCGTCGGGCTCTGTGCTGACAGCTCAGAGCCTGGAGCCTGCTTTGGATTCTGTGTGTGTGTGTGTCTCTCTCTCTGTCCCTCCCCCGCTTGCATTCTGTTTCTCTCTCTGTTAAAAATAAACATTAAAAAAATTAAAAAAAATATATATATATAATGGTTAATTTTTGGTTGTGTGACTTTCTCCTCAATCAAAAGGAAAAAGAAAAAAAAAGACTGAGTAACCGCAGCCCTGATTGGATTCAGGGATTCTGGGATTCTCTTTCTCCTTCTCTTGCTGTGCCTCCCTCTCTCAAAATAAATCAACTTAAAAAAAAAAGTGGCCCTCTTTAGTTTCCAGGTTTAACTCAACTTTTGTGCCTTTCCTACAATTTCTTCCCTACCTCCCACCCCACTGCCCTTAAGTCACTGCCGGGGAAAACAGGAGGTAGGAAATGAGGGCGGGGGGGGGGGGGTGGGAATTGGTTGATTTAGAAGAATAAGAAAGCAGAGTGCAGCCTTAAGAAAACAGCTCCCAGTGTGTTTATTTTCCTGTCTGTGTGTCCCTCTTAGATTACAGGGATCCGTGGGGTGGTGACCATGTCTCGTCTGGGCTGTGTACCCACCTCGGGGGTTGTGCTTATTTTTGTGTTTCAGTCTGCTGTCCTTGGCTGCAGGTCTTAGGGCTGGGATGTGTGGCGGTACCATTTATTGGAAGAAGAGAACTTTAGTCAGCGAGCCCGTCTGTGCAGGGCATAAGTGGAAGGTGGGCTTTGGGACTTCTCGACTTAGCCAGGAGCTGAATGTGGTGAGCTATAGTGCGTGTGGGTCCCTGGTGTCTCACGCCTCCCAGGCTCCTTTGAAAGAACCGCTTTCTCTAAAACCTGTGATTTTAAAATACGAGCAACAGGAGCACCTGGGTGGCTCAGGCGGTTGAGTGTCGGCTTCAGCTCGATGATGGCTCACTATCTGACGGTTCGTGGGTTTGAGCCCGCATGGGGCTCTCTGCTGTCAGCGCAAAGCCTGCTTCAGATTCTCTGTCTCCCTCTCTCTCTGCCCCTCCCCCTCGCTCTCTCTCAAAAATAAATAAACAATAAACATTAAAATATGAGCAGCCACTGAATTGGGGGCAAACTGACCTCAAGAGTAGGGAAAAGAGTAGAATGCCCTCCCTCACCCTTGCATTCTTCTCCTGCAAACCCTGCTGAATTCTGCCAGCTTCTTTTCACAAGCTCGTTGATGAGAGATTTTCCGCTAAGAGATCGCATCTCTCTGATCGAGGCCCAGAAAACGTCTCCTGGAGACGTCGAGGGGAACCCATCACTTCGGGGCAGTTCCAGCATTGGAACGGTGGCCTGGTCACCTCCACTGAGGAAACCCAGAGCCCTTCATGAGTCGTCAGCACGATGAGGGCAAGGGTCCTGTTCACAAAGGCAGCACAAAGGACAGCAAGACGTCGAGAGTGAGCTCAGCACCAGAAAAATGCAAATGACACCCCCCTACCTCCACCCAGAGAGATTTGGGAACCGGAATAATTGGGAAGACACACACTATGCTTTTGGGTAGGAACGCTAAATATTCTGAAGAGAGCAATTGTTATCATTTTGGCACAAAATATAAGCCCAAAATCCCAATGGAATTTTGAGAATTTGAGAAAAAATGTTCTAAAGGACACCTGGAAGAGAAAACATGCAAGAAGGTCAAACAGGGGCACTTGGGAGGCTCAGTTGGTTGTATCCGACTTCGGCTCAGGTCACGATCTCACGGCTTGTGAGGTTGAGCCTCGCGTCAGGCTCTGTGCTGACAGCTCGGAACCTGGAGCCTGCTTCGGATTCTGTGTCTCCCCCTCTCTCTGCCCCTCCCCTGCTCACGCTCTGTGTCTCTCTGTCTCTCAATAATAAATAAATATTAAAAAGAAAAAAGAGGAAACCAATACATCAGAGTTTTACTTGTATACCTCCATCCACCATGTTTCAGGAGGGGAAGCTTGGTCATTGAAAGGAATTGATCAAATCTAAAGAGCAAAACTCTGAATCTCACTTAACTTCTCAGCCTTCCCTAAATCTTTAGCTGCAGGTTGAACAAGGTGCCCTGAGTTGGCTGGCCTGGCTCACCTGGGCCAGTGTCTCTAGCCAGTCTGGGAGGCCTTGAGCTTCTGGGGCGATCCCACCACTCCAGGGTGAGGCATCTGGTGACTCAGCCAGATGGAGTGACTCATGGACCAGTCTTGGGGATGAGCCATTGGGCGGTGACCGGGGACGCTCCGAGAGGCTCCACCAGGGAGGAAGATGCTATTTTCTAGAGCTGAGTGGGGAGCAGTAGTTTCCTCAGATAATGGAACTAGTCCCTCTTAGAAGAGGGGTTCTGATGTTTGGGGGCTTTCTAAGGGAAACAGACCATTAGGATAGAGGTCCTGCTAAGCTCATTCTTTTAAAAAAAAAAGAATTCATTTTGGGGGCACCTGGGTGTCTCAGTGGTTAAGAGTCTGACTTCGGCTCAGGTCATGATCTCATGGTTGGTGAGTTTGGGCTGTGCACTCTCTCTCTCTTTCTCTCAAAATAACATTAAAAAAATAATAATAGCATAAGTAATTTAAAAGAACAATATCGGGGCATCTGGCTGGCTCAGTCACTAGAGCAAGTGACTCTTGATCTCGGAGTCATGAATTCAAGCCCCATATTAAGTGTAGAGATCACCTAAAAATAAAATGTTTAAAAGGAAGATAACAAAAAGAGGAGACTCAAATTACAGAGATAAAGATGAAAAAAAAAAATGGAATAAGCCAAAGTAGGATGGATGAACCAGAACAAAATGGCATACTCAAAAATCTAGAATTCACAGTTATGAATTACTTTTAAAATAAAGCACTAAATATTCTCAATAAAGATGAGAACAGAGTATGAGCAAATGACTTTCTAGTGCGTTCTGTGGACGTGAAGTACTGTCTCCTGCTGGGGCTCTAGGGGGCGATGTGTGCATGTGTGTGCATGGTGCTGTTAGGGACTTCTGAGCCCGACCCCCAAGAACGCACACCCGAGAGGTCTGGTGGGGGACCCTGAGGTGAGTGGAGGCCCAGCCCTACCTCCGGGGGGGGGGGGGCGGGGAGGCTGGACAAGGGTCAAGAGTCAGTTTGCCTCGCTGTTGCCTCGTGATGGAATGATCCCATTGCGTCTCTGTGCGTCATTTTCCTCACTTGCTGATGGCGCCCCTCTCCTGATGGGCCTTACATTTTAATGGGTGGAAAAATAAATAAGTAAGCAAACTACTAGTGGGCAGCATTTGTATTTTAATGAAGTGGAAAGAGTGCTGGGCATCACAAGCCAGGCCCGGGAACCTGCCCACCTGGTGGTTCTGAGTATGAACTGATGTGATGCAGGTGAATTAAAAGTGCACAGACGCGTAACGGGCAAGGCGGATGAGGTTGGGCATCCCTCGGGGAGGGGATGGGGGCGGAGATCTGTCTGCCCCCGGGAGGTGGGCCCTCTCTCCCCGCCCCCACCCCCATCCCCCTAGCGCTTCGGCCCCTCAGCCCAGCTTGCCGGTCCTCATCCTCCCATCTCCCTTCCCCAGGTGGGCCTTGACCCAGGATGGCTGAACCCCGCCAGGACTTCACCGTGATGGATGATCATGCTGGGACGTACGGGACGGGGGAGAGGAAAGACCTCCCCTCTCAGGGGAGCTACACCCTAATGCAAGACCACGAGGGTGACGTGGACCAGGGCTTGAAAGGTGAGTGCGCAGCCACGCATGCGCAACAGGTGCCTGGGGGGCGGGGCGGGGCGGGGTTGGCGTGGGTGGGTGGCCGCCAACCTGCTTGCTCAGGAAGGGGCTGGCCCGAAACAACAAGCTCTTGAAAGGAATTTTAAATACTTGATTGTGTTGGGTTGTCAGTAGAGTGAAGCCTCATAATTTGAAAGGGCCAAGATAACTCAAAATGTGAGGCCGTTTGAAATGTACCCTTCCAAAGAAGAGTCTGGCACGTGTGTGGACAGTGGCATGACAAAGATTGTAAGGGGCCTGTCAGTCTGATTAATACCCGGTGCTCTCTTGAGTCTTTAGCCCAATCTATTCACCTTTAGATCAGCAGCATTCATGAACATGAAAAATACTGGGCTTTGTATCTTATTTTTATCTCCTCCTTAAGAGCCTGTCTGGGCCCTCTTTCAGCAAGGTCAGCGCTGAGATTCCTGCTGTACCTATACTAACAAACTGGATCCTCTAAACCTCTAAATATTCTTTTTTTATTTTTAAGTTTAGTTATTTATTTTCAGAGAGAGAGCGCAAGAGTGCACAAGTGGGGGAGGGGCATAAAGAGAGAGGGAGAGGGAGAGAATGCCACGCAGGCTCCTTGCTGTCAGCGCAGAGCCCGACACAGGGCTTGAACTGATGAACTGTGAGATCGTGACCTGAGCCGGGCCCTTAACCGACTGAGCCACCCGGGCGCCCCTAAACCCCTAGATATTCTATAATACAGTCTTTGGGCCAAGTTTTCTCGACCTCCTCCTCTCCCCCACCAAACACCTGTGTTTCACGTCCACGGAGTTTGGGGAGTCCCATGGAGGGCACCAAGCCCTCTCTTGCTTCTCATGCTGTCCTGTCATTGCCAAGTGATACCCAGTGTAAGAAGACCTCCATTCCTGCCCTCCAGACCCATTCCTGAGGAGACAAAATAGAAAACAGCCTGCTATTCTCTTTCAGTGCTAAAAATAATAAAAATACTTTGCACCCTGAGGTGTGGAGCAGTGGCTGGAGACGGTGGGGCTCCAAAGTGGGAAGGGTGCTTTTCTGGGTGCATCCGTCTGGGAAGGTTCCCTGCAGGAGGTAGGGTCACCAGGAGGACCCCTGGGTTGGGGGAGTACGAGGAATGATAGTCCCTGCTCGCAGGACTCATTGTGGGGCCTGGTTTCAAAGGCGACTTCTGTCTCTCTGTTGAAGCAGAGAGCGTAGGAGTCAGAGGAACCTGGGAATCAGACAGGTGGGCTCCTGGCTGGTAAAGGAAGAGTGGATATACTGTCCCGGGGAGCTCAGAGGCTGCCCTCTGGCCTTCTTGGGGCCTCCCAGCCCCAGGTGCTGGGGGAGGGGAGTGGGGGGAAATACCCGCACCAGCCAAGTGTCCCAGGGGGCCAGATCTGCCCTCTGGGTGTCAGGCTCCAAATGGTGGTGAGAAATGTACGTCCTTACCTCTCCCAGGCCATAGCCTGGCTCCAGCCAGAGCTGCTAAGGTGCAGCTCCCATGGAGGGCAGTGAGGAAATCTGCTTTCTCCTTTGAGTCCTGCTGGGTGCCCTTCCTCCCTTTGTCCCCCACTCCGTTCCCCCCACCCCCGCACCCCGTCTCCTCCTCTCCCACGGTCTCTTTTTCCTCCTTCCCTCTTTCCCTTCTTGCCTTGATTTTCTTTCCCCTGCTGTCCCCCTCCACCCCCGTGGCTCTACAGCCCCTTCCCATTTTCTCTCCCCACCCCGACCCCAGCCATATGGAATGAAGGGTACTGGCCCCCAGGACCTCGATCCCAAAGGTTAGTGGCACGCCGCTCTCTCCCTGCAGCCCTACCTGGCTGAGGCAGCTTGGGGTGGGAGCCAGAATTTGCCTTGTTCCCTGATCCCCTGATCCCCTGACCCCTTGACCCCCTCATTGGGGCCCTGAGAGCTCCTTCTTCTGAGGACCTGAGCCCACACATCCACGTGCAAGTCTGTGTTCTGCGTCATGATGACCATTGCCGCTTCCACAGTCAAGTGTCCCAATTTGGGTGATAAAGTTTATGGCCACCCTGTTTATAAGGGAACTTCCTTAAAATGGTAATTGGGGCATTTTTCTAGAACTCTAGGATTGCAAAGGCCTTCACCACCAGCGTCTCAGGCGATGCTCACAACAACTGCTGAGGGCAGATATCACTTTCCTCGGTTGACAGATGACAAGCGGAGTTTCCTCTCCGAGGTCAAGGGCTGATATGCGGTGCTGCCCCATCAGAGGGACGTCTTCAGCTCCTTGTCATCTGTTTTGCCCCTTGTCACTCAGCCAGGTCCCCTTGGAACTTCCGTTATTAAACCCTCATGGGTGGAATCCAACTTAGAATTCTGCCTGGTGTGAATTATGCCAGTGACATTCTGTTTAGGGTAGGCTGCTATTAAAAATTAAATTTAAAATACATACAGCGTTGCAACAACTATACCTAATAGTATAGGATGTTAATAGCTGGGGAAACTTGGTGTGGGGTATATTCTCTGTAGTAGCTTTGTAATTTTTTTTCCTATAAATCTAAAACTGTTCTTAAGTTAAAAGTTCGTTAAAAAAAAAAGGAAAAAAAAAGTGTTTTTTACCATTCATATTTTTGGGGGGAGAAATGAAATTCAATTTGTAAAGTTAGAACGAGTTTACAAGTTATTTTGTGTCTCAGAGTTGTCTAAGGTATGTTTGCTAAAACTACTCAATTCTTTAACATAAAACATGATCAGAAGTTCTGTGCTAAAACAAATATATGATATATGATATATGTGTGTGTGTGTGTGTGTGTGTGCAGATTTTAAGTTGCTAGCCTTTTTGTCACTGCTGTGAAAGGGAAACATTTGTAGATAGTTTGCTTAACTAAAGAGTATTCTTCCCAAGAAAGCAAGTGATACTTAAGAGATTTCCATCACTCCCATCAAATTTGTTCTTGCTTCTAAGGATTTAGGAGTGATTTCTATATGGGGCGTGAGCGGTATAACTTGGCAGAAGCTGTGTCACTTTACTAGCAACATTTTAGATAAGTGACAGACTATTTGGAATCATGACAAGAAACCACGTATAAGATACCAGAACAGAGAGTATCTGTGTGGAGGCTCAAAGTTGGACAAGGACTGGATACAGCCAAGAGCCTCCAGGTGGGTGAGGTGACAGGTGGTTAACTGATAGAGGAGTGCACCCTAAGGAATTAAAAGGTGTTTAAGGGTTAACTTGTTAGATCTTCCAGCTAAGACGTTCGGAAAAGGCTTCTTCCTCCTCCTTTCTGTCCCTCCAAGAAATTTAATAAGGCTAATTCTAATGATAAGGATGGCAGGCTCCAGGACAGAGTGGGGGAGGGGCTGCTTGGGGGACAAGCATGCTTGGGGCGCTCTCCATATGCTCTTGTGCTCTGACAGTCAAGCCGGGTTAGTAATAACAAGACCCAGCACGCGGTCTGCAGATGCTTTCTCGCCATTTGTCCGAAGCCTTCTCGAGGCAGTTTGCAGGTTTGTGTAAGCCCCAGGACCAGGGAGCTGTGGGTGTGCTGGAAATCTGGTTAGAATTGGTCCTTCTTTGGCCGGATGGTCGCCCCCAGGGCTGGGTATCCACTGGCGGCATTTTAGCAGTGGGTGTCGGATCTCTCAGTGCAGTGGAACACCGCTTGCCCTTTGTCGTCTTGGGGTTCTGCTTTGTACACAGGCCAGCCCTGCAGACCCTGCCCTCACCCCCAGGTGGAGTGGCTTTCCCGGGCTCCACCAGAGCCTCCTTGGCTTCGGATTCTGAAAGGGCAGTTGTCTCCGTAGGTAACTGTGGCTGACGTTTCAGGTGCGACTCCAGTCCTGCTGGTCAGTACTTGGAGACCTTTCTAGGAAACGAGCTGGGTGAAGTCCAGACACACGATCCGACGTCCAGTTAGAAGGCACTGCGTCTGCCCTTTTCAGAGGAAGGAGTTGGATCGGACTGGGTTTCCAGGAGTTCTACTTGTCGCCGATGAAGGGTTGCGCTCTCCCATGAGCCTCTCTCGGTCAGGAAAGACGCAGCAGCGGGCTTCGTAGTGTCGGCTGCCCTTTTGTCGGCATGAGGCCGAGTCTCTGCTGAAACCGCGGGCTGATTAAAAGGCAGTTTCTCCTCTTGTCCGGGAACGAGCACCTGCATCTTGGCCTGATGACCCTGCTGTGGGGACACCGTCGTGTCGGGATGGGGGTGGGACTGGTCCCCCTTGTGACTTTATCACGTGGCCACGCCCCATCCATCTGGGTCCCGCGCTGGGTGGTTTTCGGCTCCGAAAGACACTGCTCCCCATTTCCTCCTGCAGTCGGAAGGAGGGGTGGGGAGCGGCAGCCGTTCTGAGGGGCTCATTGTGTATGTTCCAGAGTCTCCCCTGCAGACCCCCGCTGATGATGGATCTGAGGAACCGGGCTCTGAAACCTCGGATGCTAAGAGCACGCCGACGGCAGAAGGTGGGCCCTCCTCTCCTTGCCTCACTGAGACAGCTCCTCCGTGCCTCCAGCCTGCGCTTAGCCGTGCTTTGAGCCCCGCGTGCCACCCTTCCCGGCTGCGTCCGCTGCTGCCTCTCCCGCTGGCTGACGGCCATGCTTGTTCGGTGCTTTGCAGGATGGGCTCGGGCCCGGGAATGTCACGGGAGCCAAGCCCTGCTTGGGCGCCTCGCTCTCCGGTGCCGTGTTTGGGCCCCTTCATCGTGTGTGTGCTTTGAGGCAGCCGCGTTTGGAGAGGCTGGGTCTGTGGCCGAGCGGGGCCCGAGCAGAGCTCCACAAAGCCCCTGCTCCGTGGCAGCTGTCCCCCCACCCCCCACTCCTTCAGAAGCCCCCGCCCCCCTTGCTCGTCTCTCACGAGCCACCAGATCCCAGTGCAGCCATTTGGGTGAGAAAGGGGGCGGGTCGGTGCACATCTCCAAGCTCATACTTTGGGACCGATCTGGTCTAGTATCCTTCATTTCTTGGGCTCTTGGCATGGTCCAGGACTCTGGACCTTGGCCGAGGTGTGCATTCCAGCACGCCTTCTGACCTGTCCTCTCTAGACGTTTGGTGTCTAGGTTATTATAAAATTCCTCATGTATTTCCTGAAGAGCTCCTTGGTCCTGATTTTGACCACCTTTTCTTGCTTCCCTTCTGAGGCAGTCAACACTGCATTTGGTTTTAGGTAATGGAAAACCAAACTAGCTGGGGCCTAGATATGAAGAGGTTTGTTGGTCTCACTTAATAACATGTCTGGATGGCAGCAGGTCTCCAGCGTGATCAGTGCTCTTCTGTCTTTATCTTCTGCCATCTGTAATGGTTGGATTATTGCCTCGTGGTTACAAGATGGCTGCTGCACTTCCAAGCATCACATCTGCCTTCCAAGCAAGAGGAAAGTAGCAAAGCCTGGCTAAAAGGGCCCTGAAATCAAATGTGTTTCCTTTTTATTAGGAAAGCAGTTTTCCTGCAAGCCCCGCCTAGCCGACTTCCGCTTATGTCTCATTGGCCAGAGCTGAGTCTCATGGCCACGCCTGGCTGTAAGGGGGAGGCCGGAATATGGAGCGTTTTGCTTTCCAGACTCATAAGTAGGAGAAATCAAGGGATAATGGCATTGAGAATGGCTCTTAAGTAACCAGTCTGACGTATCTGCCCTTCCATCCCCCCCCCCCCCCCCATTCATCCCCAGGGAGGTTCATGGTTCTCTTCTCAGTACTCTCCTCCTCCTGGCTCTGCCCATGACTTTGGAGGCTGTCACAAGACGAGAACGTGTCCCGGCATCTCCCCAAGTGTCCACCTTTGAATGACTTGAGAAAGTGCCTGCCAATTGCTTGGTGTAAGGGACCATCTGTGGGGGAGAAAGTAGGTGTGGCCCTGCCCCCCCCCCGGCGCCCCCCCCCCCTCCCCCCAGGTTCTCAGCCTAGTGAAGAGAATACCCAGGCCAAGTGTTCTTTGTGCTCCTTCTTAGAGCTGCTGATGCAAGACATTTCCCGCTGATCTGGTTAGGACAGTTTTGCAAGTTGCTACCTCCCTGAGGTCGTCAAACACTAATGCCAGACTTCATAGCAGCCTCCCAAATCATGGTTGTCAGTGGCCCCATCAACATTATTCTGGAAGGATCTTCCAACCAAGTCTTGCTGCACTCTGGATCCTGTACATGTGTGGGCCCCGAGAGTTTCCACCCCCTCCCCACGAGGAAGGGGACTCTGCTGGGGCTGGGCTTGGCCAGGCGGCTCCGCCTGCTCCCGAGACGACCGTGATTCAAATGGATTCCATTTGACTAAATTGACTCGGACTCTTGGAAAGCTTTCAAAGCTGACAACTCCTTATGTCTGCCTGGAACAGCCTGGGAGTATGCCAGGGCACTGCTTGGGGAGGACTGCTGAATTGGAAGGTGCTCGCCTTGATGAGAGGCTGACAGCAGCTCCTGGTGGTGGGTTTTTAACTGTGGCCTCTGCTCTGCAGGTGGACCATCTGTTAAGCCTGTTGTCAAGCACCCAGCTCTGGACGGGACCAGCCTGTTCATTGCCACCTGGGGGAGTCTGTGCTTTTAACCGGGAGTCACGGACTCACAGGACAGGGGGCTTAGAGCTGGACGAGAACTTGAAGGTCACCTGGCCGTGATATTCCCATTTTGCAGATGAGGAAACTGAGGCCCAAAGGGCAGAGGTCTTGCTCAAAGCCTCACGGCCATCTGATTTTAGACATTTCCTCTTTAAAACACCTGGGCCCGTCCCCGGCAGTCTCTTCCGCTGCAGCGTCCACACGGGGGCTGTCCACGGCAGATGGCCTGGGCATCTCATGAGGCGGTGCCACCAAGCAAGATACTCATGTGCTTCCTGGGGAAACATCAGGCAGGGGCGCGGCTCTGGGTGTTGCTTTGTGGTGTTGCTTTTTGCATGCCGCCGAGTCCCCTCCTGCCTCCCCGCCCCTGCCTGCTCCCACTCGAGAAGTAAGGTGAGGGGCTTGGCCTGGCTTTCCTAGCCTCCTTAAGGCGACTCTCGGTTTCCAGACGCGACAGCGCCCTTAGTGGATGAGGGAGCCCCCGGCGAGCAGGCGGCCGCTCAGCCCCACACGGAGATCCCAGAAGGAACCACAGGTGAGGGTGACTCTCGTGGCTGGGTGGAGGCGGCCCTGGCCGGGTGCCCGGCCGCCCTGCAAGGAGGAGTGGGTGCGAATAGGGGTTATGCTGTCTCCCAGCGAGGCAGCAACGTGGGAGGACTCCCGGTTTCTGGGAATCTTGGGTCATTCCAATCTTGGTGCCTTGATGGCCGATGGCTTCCGTGGCTGCCCGCCAGCCTCCCAGAGGAGGGAGGATCTTCTGGATTCTGTCCAGCTTCTCCCTCCATCTCAGCCGGCACATCAGCTCCAAGCTCTCTGCAGGGTCCTCCAAGGCAGGCTGGTGTCAGATCACCCCTGGGCTCAGTCCACCTTCCTGCTGGGGCTCTGCCCAGTGACAGGGTCACCTCCTAACAGACAGTTTACCGCCTGGGGCACCCAAGCGTGTGGCAAGGTCTCATGACTGACCCACGCCTTTGGAGGATCTTAATGGGACAGCCCCTAGGGAGCTCAGCAGTGTGACCTAGCATCCATTTCTAGAACTAGCTTTTTCAACGTATCTGCATCGAAGAGGCGTGACGAGACCGTCCTGTCAGCACAGATGATGGGGGTCGCGCAGACAGGGCACCTACCAGAAATGGTGGTGGCCTCCAGCCCCCTGGGACCCTTAGGAAACGGCTCGCTCAGCCCAGAGCTCTGGCCGCCGTCCCCCTTCTGGTAATGTTCTTTGTGCTTATGTAAATGCTCAGCTGTTGGCTTCTGGATTGGGAGGGCACTGAAGAAGATGTGCAGAAGAGTTCCAGACAGGATGTCACCAGCACTGGAGAATGGGGAAAACGTCCCCAGACAGGAGTCTTGTTTCCTTCCTGAAGACGGTGCTCACGGCAGCTTTTTGGGAAACTGCAGCTTTTTCTCGGGGCTCCATGTGTTGAGAACCCCCATGCAGAGGTCCAGCGGCAACCGCCCCCTCCCTCCACTCGTCAGAACTGTTTCTGCTTTGTGAGTTGGTCTTTTGAGATGGATGGAGGCGTATTCTTGAAGCTGGATGGCCCTCGTCCTTGACAGTGAAGGTCGTTTGAAGGCTGAACAACGATGAACTCTTGGATAACCTGATTTTTGTACCCCACCCCCACCCCTGTGCCTGTATAGTTTACTCAGTGGGAGAGCCCTTCCCCTCCAGGGTGAAAACTGTAGCCCGCTTCTGACTTTTTCATCACTGCTAAGCGATCAAAAGTACTTTAGTCTCGTCGCAAAACACCGTTTGCGAGTGCTGGTTAGAATGTCTGGTCCCATCCAGTAGCCCAAGCTCATTCAGGGTTGCAGCCCCCCACTTTGGGGCTGGGGAGGTGGAGGGGACGGGAGGCAGGAAAGTTCATCCTGGATCAGCACTACTGTGTGCGGCTTCACGCTCTCTGCAGCGTTTAACGTCGACTCTTTCTTTTGTGGGCACCTGTTTGGAATCCTTCCAGACTCCTCCATCCCAGTCATCCCCCAAAGGTCCCTCCCTCTGCCCTTGATTCCAGCAGGCACTTCGCTCTCTTCAGCCCCTTGGAATCTGAAGATCCCCTCCAGCCTTCTGCTGAAGTTGGCTTGCATCTACTGGCAGCCCACCGGCCATGGTCCAAGGCGCCTCCACAAGGCTGCCTCCCTGTGTCCATATTGGGTCTGTGGGAAACACAAGGGCATGCTTTGCCCAAGCAAACTTGGGGTGTGCAGACTGACCACAGGGCTGCAGCCACACCCTTCGCTCCGCCCCCAAAGCGGGGCCAGCCCATCTCTCCTCTGGTTTTTCCAGGTGGGATTCTGACAGCGGTCCACCGTGTCGCTAACCACAGGGGATACGCACCAAGTGTCTCCGAGTGGTGCCTTGAAACCCTCCCTTTGGGGCTGAAGTGGGTGGTGGCCATGCAGCCCGTCCTCCACACTCCCAAGCCACCCTCTCCACCCTTTACATCTTCAACGAGATAGGGAGGATTTAGATTCGGGGGGCTTTTTTTCAGCTGTTGACCTGGATGATGTGTAACCTAGTTTCGTCCTTGGTTAGGTGTCTTACATTCTTGAAACTTCTCCTTTGAGGCCTACTGGGGATGCGGTGTGGCCGCCCCACAGCAGGAATCCCTGCCTTGCTGGGATGGGAGCCCCTGCCTCTTGGGGCTTCAGGGATGCGGAAAGCCCGTGTAGCGATGTGATGGCCCAGCCACGGCCACACACCCTACCTCCTCCCTTTGGCCTCTCTGAGCACCTCCCTTGCTGGGAACTGGGGAGTGAGGGGGCGTCAGGGTTATCAGCAGCCTCCAGTGTCTGACACGCACCGGGGCCAGGATATTGCAATTCTGCACCCGCGTGTGAGTGCAGTGACCTCCCAGTGCCACAGCAGTGATGTCATTCCCATGTGTCCCCCACCCCCTTCCCCGTGTTCTCTGTCTCCAGGACTCTATGCCACTTAGCTAGACCTGCTGTCACTCTGAACCTTTCTACCACAGCCTCGTCAGAAACTCAGACAAAATCTGTGCTTGAAGCTGTCACTGTTTGACCTCGTGGGTGGCACAGTGTCAGCTTACGGGGGCCCCAGAGCAAGGTCGTGTTTATGATCTGGTGGTTGGGGAGCCCACTGCCAGTCCCCTCACGGCCCTCACTGCCGCTGTTCTGGGACAGCCAGCGGGCCAGTGTTTATAAGGCCATCATGCAGCTGTCCAGCGACCCAGAGAATCTTTCTTTTCCCTCCTCCATGCCCTCCACGGCAGGCCTGAGCTGGTGACTTGGCATTTCTGTTTTAGGCGTGAAATCGTAACCATCTCAGGTCTGGGAGAAAAGACTCATGGCCCAGCCAGCAACTTGTAGGCATTCCTTAGGGGTGGTGGTTTCCCTGTCTCCATCCATCAGGGCATGCATGTTGGTTCTTCTGGAATCATGAGGCAAGTGCACGTCAATGTGTGCACCAACTTGCTTTATAAACTCTCTTCTACACAATTGTATCTGTTGTCCTGGAGCAATGTCCTGATTTTTCACGGCGCAGAGATTGGCATTGTGGTAAAGCTTACTGATTTTGTCACTGTGGATGATGTGATCTTCTTCATTTGGGGTGAGCCCAAGACACCCTAGACGCTGCTCACCCCCGGCCTCCTCCTAACCAGGTGGCAGTTACTCCTGGCAGGTGGTTACAGGGGTTTGCCCAGTAGTTTGGAGAAAAGAACCTGCACAGCTGTGGGGCACTTCCCATATGCCCGGCATCTCACTAAACACAGTCATTCAAATTCTCGTTTTCACCCTCACCGCCGTCCTCTGAGACAAGCCGTTTTCATCACCTTGGGGGTCTGGGTGAGGAAACAGAGGCTCCGAGAGGTTAAGTAAATGGCGGTGGCTGGATGCGAACCCCAGCCTGACTCCACAGCCCACGCCTAGTGCTTTCCTGCACCCTGAGCGCCCCCAGAGCACTGGCTGGGGCTGGGAGTGCACCTGCCGCTCGGTAGTGGTTCCCGTGGTGATGGTTGAGCAGTAAACTGCTTCTCTGACCTCACCCACCCTGCATGTCTTTGTTGAGTGGGGCACTCGGGACCCTGGGCCCACTGTGGAGAAGGTCTTTCCTACAGGATCATGGTCACCTGCAAAGTGTGTGGGGTTCATTTAGTAACCTGCTTTTGTAGACATTCCCAGCAATAATATTTGCAAAAAGCCAGAGGTTCAGCCCCTTGGTACTTACTCATAAGATGTGCCTTTCCTGAATGTTTTCAGAAAAATACTGGAAGATGCAAAGAACTTGGTTTCTGGCAAACAATAACTGTTTTTGCTTATATCTTCTTCATTTGTTGACACATAAACCAGCTGAAGAAGCAGGCATTGGAGACACCCCCAACCTGGAAGACCAAGCCGCCGGACATGTGACTCAAGGTCAGTGGGGTAGAATCGCCTACCACAACCTGGGGGTCAGGAGAAGGGAGATGGCAGCATTCAGATGGGCTCTACCCTGCAAAGAAAACTCGTACCTGGGCCCTAATTCATGGGTCCAGGAGGTTCTTATCAAAGATGGGCTAATCAGACATAGAAAGAACTCTAGACACACACACACACACACACACACACACACACACACCTCTTTTTTTTTTTTTTTTTTTTTTTTCCTAACACTGTTTCTTAGGGTCCTGAGAGAGGCTGGCCCTGTCAGCCTGGGGAGTCAAGAAAGAGTGTCCAACAGAAACTCACATGTGTATGATAGGTGATTTTTCTCCTCAGGCTGCCCTCTGGCCCTGTCCCAGGAGCAAGGCCTCAACCATATCTCCACCAAGCAATTTCTTTTTAACTTTCTTCTGTGCAACATTCAGACCTTATTATGATTTTTCTTCTCAGGGACCAAAACTGTGTTCAAGGAAACCAACTTTCTGTAATCATTTAGCCCAAATGTTTTAAGAACTTAACTTTATATTAAAGATTCCTTATCAGGGTGCCTGGGTGGCTCAGTGGGTTAAGCATCCGACTTCAGCTCAGGTTATGATCTCGTGGTCTGTGAGTTCGAGCCCACATTGGGATCTGTGCTGACAGCTCAGAGCCTGGAGCCTACTTCAGATTCTGTGTCTCCCTCTCTCTCTGCCCCCACTCACTCTCTCTCTCTCTCTCTGTCTCGAAAATAAATAAACATTAAAAAAAACTTAAAAAGAAAAAATTCCTGATCTCAGGAAATAGAGACCTCTGATATAATATGGCACTAGGTTCATTTTCTATCACCTGCTGCATCGATGAACTGGAGAGTCTACTGTATCATGTGGAACTTTCTAGACTGCCAGAGAGCTAGAAAGTCACTTTTTTTCTCTCCAGAAAGTGATACGGGATTTGTCCAACATCTAGTGCTGGCATTGGGGCCATTTGGCTTTAGGAAGACTCTGGGCCCGAAGAAGTGTTTCATTGAGGGTTGTTGGTTTTTTTTTAATGTGTATTTGTTTTTGAGAGAGTGACAGGGCATGAGTAGGGGAGGGGCAGAGAAAGACAGAATCTGAAGCAGGCTCCGGGCTCTGGCGGGCTCCAGGGTCGAGCCATCAGCCACAGAGCTCGAACCCACGAGCCATGATATCATGATCTGAGCCAAAGTCGGACACTTAACCCCTTGAGCCACCCAGGCGCCCGTTCATTGCCCCATAGTGGGCTAACCTCATTTCGCATAGCATGGAGAGGTGTGTTTTCACTCTTAGACTCACAGAGAGCTTCAGAAAATATTAGAAGGGATAATCAGTGTAAGGAAGAACCCCAGTCTGTGTGTTAAATAACTAGAACCCTGCCACCTGTTTCTTTCAGGTCATGATTTTCAGGCTTAGGTGAAATGAGAGGCTTTTATAACCACTGGAAATGACCATTTATTTCCATAGAAGTGGATTTGAGTTTTTTCTACAAATATTTATTACAGGCTAGGTCTTCATGTCCCTGCAACATATTCCATGCTATGAAAAGATCAGGCCAACATCTTTTGTGGAAACTTTGTTTTCATGCTCACTCAAATTTAAAAAAAAAATTTTTTTTTAATGTTTATTTATTTTTGAGAGACAGAGTGTGAGAAGGGGAGGAGGGGCAGAGAGAGGGAGACACAGAAACTGAAGCAGGCTCCAGGCTCTGAGCTGTCAGCACAGAGCTCGACACAGGGCTCAAACCCATGAACGGCGAGGTCATGACCTGAGCCAGAGTGAGATGTTTAACCAGCTGAGCCACTCAGGTGCCCCTGTGCTCACTCAATTTTTACATTTTTTTTCCCATCAGTGGCCTAGAATCATGTAGCTATAAAGATGAACACCAGGTAGCCATTTGCAGTGGGAAGTTGGCACCAGATCTGGAAAACGTGGAGGTTTCTACCTCTGATCCTAAGGAGGACTTGATTAGGACTGCTGGTCCAAATTGAGCCCTGTTCCCTCCAGCGAAATCGGACATGCTCGTGATCCACAAACACACTTTATTTGCTAAAGGCCTGTAGTCAATTTTCAGATTTAGAAAGAGCCATCTAACAAAAGCATAGTTATTACATCTTACCCTTGCAGTTTCTGCTGCAGAAGGAAGGCCTCTGGTAGCCCATGTTCATGAATACCTGCCAGACAAGGACGTTTTAGGATGGCACTGCAGGAAGCAGAGTGTCATATAAGGGAAGGCCTTACCCACGTCCTGTCACACGGAGGGGTAGACCTTTCTCCTGTGTCATGAAGACCAGGCCTCCTGACAGGGATGTGGGGGGAAAGTTTATCCAGAGTCCTGAGGCCTGCACACTGTTTGCCCAATATTGTTTACCTTGGACCACCCCTCCCCCCCCCCCGCTGCAAGATGATTGCTATGTTTATTACTTACTGAGCACTTCGTAGTATTCTAGGAACTGAATAGAATATTCTCCCAGCCTCACTCCTTCCTCCAGAAATATAGTTGCACGATGATCGGTTCGGTCAATACACACACGGTACAATCAAATATTGATGACTTTTCAAGACGTGTTCACTATTTATGTTTGGGGGCCTTTTTCTCTTTTTTTAATATTTATTCATTTATTTTGAGAGAGAGAGCACGTGAATGGAGGAAGGTCAGAGATAGAGGGGGAGAGAGAGAGAGACTCCCAAGCAGGCTCCAAGCACTGTCAGCACGGAGCCCGATTCAGGGCTCAATCCCATGAACCATGAGATCGTGACCTGAGCAGAAACCAAGAGTCAGACGCGCAACCGACTGAGCCACCCAGGCACCCCCCTCCTTGGTATCTTTTTTAATGAAGGTCATTCCAGGTCTTACAGTCTGTTAGAGAACAGTAACGTCCTGACCGAGAGCAACTTCTAGAAAGCTCTGGGAGGAAAGCCTTTTCCAGAAGGCAAGGATGCATGGCTCGTCTGGGAGGTGTGAAGACTAGCATCTGCCTCAGCCTCTGGTCTGTTGAGCTGGTTGGTTGCTGAGAAGCCATGGTGCTGAGGCACCTGCTCAGGTTGTCTGGTCCCTGCGTCTCTGTCGTTTGGGCTCTTCTTCCCAGCGCTGATGAACGGTCCCAGTGAGGTGCTGCAGACCCTGCAGAAAGCAGAAATGAGCCTATTTTCCTGTTCACCAGGCAGCATTCCGTTGTTGGTCGTCGCTATGTGGCAGGCACCGTGGTTGATGGCAGGAACAGGAAATGAATGAGATCGTGATCACGAGGCCCTGGTGTCAGGGTGGGGGTGGAGGCGAGCCAACAGGCAGCTACAGACTCTGCCCGGGTGGGGAGAGAAGGCGGGCATGTGTTAGCTGTGCGTCCACAACCGCACATGCATTCTCCACCACCCTCCTCTCAGCTCTTCCAGTCCCCCAAATCTTTGGGGTTCTAGGTTTCGTTTAGAGGAATTGTATGGGTTGTCCTGCTGGAACCATATGGGAGGATTAAAGGGTGGGAATTAAAAAAAAAAAAGGATGTTTATTAGGAGTACCACAGAGCATGCCTCTCCTGTCCTCAGTACACGGTCAGGTTCTTTAAGGAAGGTTCGCATGAACGCCACCGGGATGAGCCAGAAAGGGTGACGTGACCTCCACCAACCGCCAGCTGTGTGACCATGTGAATGCGGTGGTCTCACGGGCTGGCGATGTCTTTGTCACGCAGGACCCTTTACGGCCACAGTGGTCTGCTGCACCTTATGCAAAAGACCCGTACTTGACCCATGAGCCAGATAAATCTGAATTGTGCTTCTGTGTATAGGAACCTTACGGTTCCTGATGACGATAAATTTTGGATTTTCCAAATCTATCAGAGCGTGGAGCTTGAGGCTGGGTTGGTTTATGGGCACCCGCTGGTTTCATTTTTGCAAAAAGGGGAAACACAGAGAGAGGGAGGAAAAAGAGATTCTTGGGGCACTCAAGCCAGGTCCTATCTAGAGGCCAGAATCTTCAGGAAGCTCAGTGTCCCTGGAGAGAAGGAGAAGCTTCTGTGGCCTAGCGGATTCAGCACAAGGCAGCCCTGGATGCTGACGTGCTCCGAGGCCACCCAGAGCCGGTGACAGAGGGATAATGCTGGTGCCAGAGGGGCTGTAGAGGTCACCAGGTCCAGCACCCCTATTGCAGATGAGAAAACTGAGGCACAGAGAGGGGAGGTGCTCACCCAGTGTCACCCAATGAGTCAGTGTTAGGTAAGCCAATAGAGCTTTCATTCTGAGCAAAGGAAAACAACAAAGATGAGCCCAGAGCCCGCATTCCTCATTCTTTGTTAGTTGGCCTCGTGATGCTGTTTAAACGTCCTTTTCTTATTTCAAGAGCGCGTTCCTTCTCTTAAACAATTAATGCATCCTTGCCAACCATTTGCCATTGCTGCCTCTTCAAACCCAGAGGAGTTGAGAGTTTCCAGCCAGCAGAGGGAGGTACCTTCGAGGCCCTTGGCCAATGTGTTTAGCTCTCAGGATCAGCCTGACCACGGCAGAGAAGCTTCCAGGGCCTCCGTGCTGTCTGTGGGGGAGAAACAGCCAGAGGCCCCTGTCCTAGTGGTCTCCCACCATTCCCAGCATCATCCCATCTGCCAACCGCCTTCGCCAACAGGTGGCCCTCAGGAGCCCCACCAGGAGTGGGGACCAAAACCAGGGGATGGGGTCGAGGGGGGTCTGGCCTTTCCAAAGCCCGCCTCCCCTGGATATCTCCACACGGAGCCTGGGAGTGTCAAGGTTGTGCAGGAGATCCTCCTTGGGGAGCCAGGGCACCAGAGAGGTGAGGCCGCCGACCTGGGCACCCCAGGTCTGCCCCGCCAGCACGCGCCCGGGGCCCCCATCCTGCCTCATGGCCCAAGGGAGGCCACACACCAGCCTTCAGGGACAGAACCAGAGGACACAGAGGGAAGTCATCATGACGCGGAGCTACTGGAGTACCAGCTTGTGGGAGATCTGCACCAGGAGGGGCCACCTCTGAAGGGGGACCGTGGCAAAGAGAGGCGGGGGGGCAAGGATGTCGATGAAGACCGCGATGTGGACGAGTCCTCGCCCCAGGACTCCCCTCGCTCCCACGTCGCCCCAGGTCTGCAGAGCTCCCCAGTCCGAGGCGGGCCACCCCCCCAGACAGTTTCCAGAGGAGCCACTGGCTTGTCCGGCTTTGCAGCTGAGGGTGCCATCCGCCTCCCTGTCGATTTCCTCTCCCAAGTTTCCACAGAGATCGAGGCCTCAGAGCCCCCCGGGCCCGGTGCAGGGCCCACGGCGGAAGGGCAGGACACGCCCCCCGGGTTCACCTTCCACGTGGAAATCAAAGCCAACGTGCAGAAGGAACAGGCATGTTCAGAGGTGGATTTGGAAGGGGCTGCACTTCCCGGCCCCCCTGGAGAGGAGCAAGAGCCCCAGGGCCCTCCTGAGGGAGAGGACACAAAAAAGTCGGACCTTCCAGAACCGTCCGAAAAGCAGCCTGCAGCTGTTCTGCCAGGGAAGCCCATCAGCCGGGTCCCTCAACTCAAAGGTCTGTGTCTTGGGCTCCTTCGCTCCTTCCTGGTGACCTCGTGTGCCACCCAGGCTGCGGGCACTGCCACCAAGCTTCCGGCCCTTCCTTGAGTCCTGCTGCTTCCGAGGTTCCCAGAGAGAACCACTCAACCGACCAGCCGGGCACTGCTGCGCACCCTCCCGTGGCCTCCTCCTGCCCCTCAGGCTCTGGTAGCACGTGCTGCTCTCACGCTTGCCCGCCATGTTGCATGTCACCAACACCCGCCCAGCGCTTTCCGCCCCGTTCGTTTCTCTGGCCACTTGAATTACAACGGTCCTCCAGCCCCCAGCTGGTCGGCGTGCCGCCCTCCCCAGGGCGGATAACAGCCGGTTCACTTATGTGCCCTAAATTCATTGTCTAGAACCCTCCCAGCCCTTCCAAGGGGGCATAAGGAGCCCTGCTCTGCAAATGAGGAAAGTGAGGCTCAGAGAGGGAACGTAACTTGCTGAGGGCCACCAAGCAGTGACAGAGCCACATTCACAATCCGGGCGTGTCTGCTGTGCACGTCACACTCTTCCCTGGTCAGCACAGCACCTTCTGGAAGGTTCTCTGAGCCCAGAGATGCAGAGGCCGTGAGCCTGGCCTGTGCTGCTCTTGTCAGTGGACAACACATCACATACAGCACACGACACACGTATGAGGATTTGGGGGCAGGCGAGAGCCTGTGCTGAGCCTTCCGGTTTAACAGCCCCCACCCTTACCCGCCCTGCCTTGCGGCAGGGGAGACAATGAGCAGAAACAAACATTCCTGTCCAGAATCTTCTCCTCCTCCCCTGCCCTCGGCAGAGCCCGGGGAACCCTGTGCTGGGATTGCAGGGGCCTCAGCCCCAGCCCACTCTACCAGAGCAGCCCTTGGGGAGCCGGAGAGGTGGGAGGGGAGGTTCCCCCATGCTGGGGTCTCTGTGTCCTGTCAGGAAGATGAGGAGGCCAGAGGAGGCCTCCAGGCTACAAGTTGGGTGCATTCATACCTTTAGGACCTCTCGTGTGTTTGGAGGGCCCAGAACTGGGTGTTACTTGAGCCATCCATTGCAAACCTCTATTCGATTTTTATTAGATTTTACTTGTCAAGAGAACTTAGAAATGTTGTAAATAAAGGAACCTGTATTAAAGTTGAAGACCAAAAAAAGAAATCATATATCTTATTTTAAAATACCCTAAATTCCAAAATACTAGGGGACAAATACCTGTGATGTGGCAGATTATAAGAGCGTTTCCTGAAATGGTGTTTTAATGAACACTGGCTATCGATAGATGTATCCAGGGGAAAAAGAGTTCCATGGTCCAATTAGTCTGGGAAAAACAGGCTAAGCCAAGTGAAGCGAGGTTTGCTGCAGCAGGACTTGTCAGAACCTTTAATATTCAGTTGCACATTATGACCCTCTGAGAAAGATACAGAGTATGGATTTCCCAAATTTATGTGATCCCACCTGCTAACATCTCCTGGAAGAGGACCCGTTCAGTAGCACCCGATTTGGGAAGTGCATATCTAGCAGCTGCTTTTGTTGTGACATGGTGGCCGTGGTTGATTTGGGCAAAAGATGTGAATCCAGTCTACCTGGGTCTCTTATGAAAACGCATATTCCTAAGCCCCACCTTACGCTTACGAGTCTTGGGTGGGCCCAGGAATCTGTGTTTTTTCAACCTGTCCCAGTGGTGCTGCTGAGCAGTACGTTGTGCAAATCTCTGGGCTAGATTATCAGTTCGGGTCACTCTAGAAATCCAGGCTCCAGTAGCCAGTGTGAACCTCCAAGAGACCCCATTGGCCTTTTGGCGGGGGGAATATGATACTGAAACCAAAGATGAAAATCTGTCCTCAATTGTCAACAAAGAACGTCAACCGAAGGAAAAGATGGGTTAGAGATGGTGCTGGTGGACCTGTGGTTTCACCAAGGGGTGCGGCTTTTACACACAGAAGCTGGCAGTGGTTTGTTTCCAAACTCCAGAGATGATCTGCTAAGATGTTTGACAGTAATTAGTTTGTAGCTAATTTGGGAAAATGGCAAGGATTTCCATTGGACAATGGAAATTTTCCTCCCCTTGGGAGGGCCTGTAGGTGGCAGTAAGACCTTCCCGGGCTGGTGTGGAGTGGGCTTGTCAGGGGGCAGCTGGGGCTGGCGACTGTAGCCTCCATTAGTGAGGGACAGGCTCTGGGCAGACAACTCACCCTGACCCTTGGGTGACAGCATGAGTGTGTGTGTGGGGGGGTCCTACAGAAGGTCGGAGCATAGCTGAGCTTCCCCATCTGTGGCCCTGGGGCCTCCAAATGCCCCTCCTTGGCATGGAGGTGGTCCCCGCTGGAGGAGGTTGACCCTGGCTAAGACAGGAAAGGAGCCCGTGAGATGGGTCTGTGCTGTCTCCGATCCTGATTTGCCCCCGTGTCCGCGTGTGCCTGGAACAAGTTTTCACTGCACCCCCTCTGCATGTCCCCACCCTCGGCCAGCCTGCTCCAAGCAATGACCCCAGTGTGCTGTGTTGATACTAACAACGAGAGACAGATTGAAGGGGAAAGAAAATCAACTGAATGCCCACCAAGCCCAGCTGAACCAAACACGTTGCACTGATCCCGAGAAATCAGCGTTGACTACGTCCGGCTCTTTCTGGGAGCTGTGCAAATGGGGGTAACTTACATTCTCATTTTGTATCTTATCAGCTCGCATGGTCAGTAAAGGCAGAGATGGGACGGGAGCTGATGACAAAAAAGCCAAGGTAAGCTGATGAAACCGTGAGCCTCTGCCAACATCCAGTTTATCGAGAAGCCATGCTTGTCTGAATTAATTTCTATATGTAACATGTGCAGAGCATCTGCCGCGGAAGGATGACTGTCATTGAAAGTGCTTTGTAGTTTCATGCAAACTTTTCAAGTTCCAGCATTTATCCATTTTGATGCTTCTGCCAGGGAAGGGCGGTCGGCAGGTTCATGAGTAAGAGCTCCTAACTGCAATGCCATTAGCAGAATTGAAATGCGATGTTCACAGTAAACGAAGATACATTTGAATTTTCTGCAGTAAAGTTTGAATCTTACACTACCCACTGCAGATCTAGGATCAGCAAACATATATGTACACACACACACACACACACACACACACACATATTTAAGGTGTATAGAGAATATCATTTACTCAGGTGGCTGAGGGAGTGTTGATCAAGGAAGTGATCTCTCACCTAAGGTGGAGGGTTCTGGAAAAGCCCAAGAAAAGAGGACCAGTGAGGTAGGCCGTGAAGGAAAGGTAAAGGAGGGTTGCCGAGGCAGAGGTGGGAGCAGCATTCTGAGGAGTGGGAACAACACAGCAAAACCCGGAAGCATGAGGAAATGATGCATGCTTTCAGAACTCTAAGCAGATGGGTTGGTTGATTGGTGTGGAGTGCCAGGAGGGGCTGACGACGCTGGGAAGGATAGTCGAGGAGGGAAATGCGATACACGCCCCTAAATGCTAAGTGGACACGTGGTGCAGTAGACGCCATCTTGAAATCTTGCCATGGGGCCAGTTTGACGTAAGCTTTGGTCGGTCTTCAGAAACCAACCCGAGGAACCGTGAATGAAGCTCCTGCTCCCACCAAAAATGCATCCACGGCCATGCTGGCTTTCTCAGGGCTTTCTGTCAGTTGTAGTTTCCTCCCTTAATGACTTTGCATCCTGGAAAATTCTTCTGTCACTGGACAGTAAGGTTTCCCCAAGAAAATCCCCCTGTGGCTCTAGGCGAAGACCTAGTTTTCTTAAAGGCATCTAAAATTTCCAGTATAAATTCTGCCTGAAGCGTCTGGGTCCTAACTTGTACCAGAGCATCGATGGGGTCTTCAGATGCCGAGTGTAGCCCTAGGAGTTGGGTGGCATGTGTTTTGCCTGCCCTGTAGGAAGTCAGGGTTTGCCATCACCAGACCCCCTGATGAGGCAGCCGGGAGCTGCCCTAGGCCGTAGCTGTTAGGCAGTCGTGATGCACATTAGGGGAATCCCAGCCTCATGCGTGGATGCCTTCCTTTCTTCATGCATTTGCACGCTTGGGTAAGACATCCCCGCCTTGGACACCGAAGGGTCAGTTCTTTCAGGAACCTTGGCCAGGTGGGGAGTGCTGTTGGCAGAAGGGGGCTTGTGCAGCTGGAGAAGGAGGAGTACCCACCCGCAACCTTCCTTGTCACCAGCTCCAGGACCTCGGCCTGTGTCCCTCCCCCCACACCTTTCCCCACCCCTCAGGCCTCCTCCTCACCATGGCTGGCTGGCACAGAGGGTCTCAGCCATTTGGGGGGATGGGGGTCCAAGGCCAATGAGGAAACACAACCAAGAAGCCTAATGAAGTCTGTGGTCAGGACCCTGCTTGGTAATTCTGACTTCCTCTCTGAAACACATCTGGACTAGGCCTCTGGGTTTTATGCCTGAAGGTGTGACCCCTCCTCCTCCCAGCTCACCTCCTCCAGGCGACCAAGTTTCCCAATCAGAATACCCCAGAGCCAGTTAGGACAAGTAATCGTCAGTTTCCCTCTCCTGCAAGGGGCAGCTCCGTCCGTGAGGTCATCTGCTCCACTGACCAGGCTGTATCCTTAGATAGAGTGTGTTCAAGAGTGAACACTGGCCAGATGAAGATTCGCCAGATAGTGTTAAGATACGTTTTGTTTGAGACGTTAATCAGAAAGTGTGTGTGTGTGTGTGTGTGTGTGTGTGTATGTGTGTGACCTGAGGTATGAGACAGAATCTTTAAGACTTGGAGCAAGCACAGTCGTGATTTTAGCAAGCATGATACTCTCAGTATGGCAGAAGGCGGCCAAGGATTAGCAGGCCGGCATGAGTTCCTCACCTGGAATTTAGCAGAAAGTGGGGCCCTTCTGACCTATGACACATTGGGGATGTTTTCTTGAAAAACACCCTAAGAATCATATGCTTTGGCAATCTCCATTAACTCTTTGGGCATGAAACACCTTTAAACCAGTGGTCTCCAAAGTGGGGGTGGTGGGGGGCAGCCCAAGAAGGTCCAATGGGCTAAAGAACATTCTAGAACTTCCATTGGGTTTTTTTTTCCTCTTCTCGTTTAAAAGTTCTGTCATACATAAGTTTTTTAATATACATCCTATGTTGGCATCATAGTATACATATTTCACTGATAAGTATGAGGACGTTAGGGTGTGTGGCCGCTTTCTGTTCTTAGGGACGAGAAGGGTGGATAAGGGTACGTGATCCACACAGTTTGGAGATCACTGCTTTAAACCATGACCTGCCATGTTTATTTTTAGTTACTGTCCTTTTTCAGTTTGTTCCCCTCCCCCATGTGCTGACTTTTATTTTGATTTTATTTATGTTTATGTTTAAGACATCCACACCTTCCTCTGCTAAAACCCTGAAAAATAGGCCTTGCCTTAGCCCCAAACGCCCCACTCCTGGTAGCTCAGACCCTTTGATCAAACCCTCCAGCCCTGCCGTGTGCCCAGAGTCATCTTCCTCTCCTAAACACGTCTCTTCTGTCACACCCCGAACTGGCAGTTCTGGAGCAAAGGAGATGAAAGTCAAGGTAAGGAAACCGCCTTTGAAAAGAATCAGGCTGCTCTCATATGGTTTTCAGATGTGTGTTGTTTTTAGCCACAAAGACCTTCCTTCGGATAAACTCTTACCTGGAAGCACCGTGTAGAGCAAAGACAAGTCTGGTTGAAAGGGGAAAGGGGGGCGTGGCACCATTTTTCTCCGCTTCCGTTAGTCCCTCAGAGCAGCCCCCACAGCACCCTATGGGATTTGAAAATCCCCGCCCTTTGGCACTGGAGAGAGCTTCCAGATTGCCCTCATTTGGGTTGGACACAGCAATGCCTGTCTCACAAGGTCACTCCTCTGCTGAACCATCTTGTGGTCTTTGGTGAATGTCCGTTTCTTTTTTGAGTTTGCGTTATGTGTCAAGGTCAAAGCCAATAACTGCCCGCAGTCAGCAGGCTGTGCCTGGGGGCTCTGGACCTTTGGCCGGTGGGCCGATTGGTGCTGGTGTTCACCCCGCCAAAGGCTCTCAGCACACTCAGGAGTCACTGAAACCTGAGGGCTGTTTGGGAGAGAAGAAAACAATGACCTAGCTCTGTTAGCGCTCGAGGTCAGGTTCATCGGTGTCTCCGCGGCTCTCTGGTGAAACCAACCACCATTAGTCAGATAAATAAATCCCTACAGAGAATCAGAAAGTGGCTGTCCATATAGGAGTGTCCTGCCCATGATGGGCCCTGGGTGGATAAAGAGCTTGATCCTCACTATAAGCCCTGTTGTGTTTTTTATGGAACACATTAGCACAACTCATGCTGATGCCTGTTGTGGAAAATGGTAGTCAGGGCATGTGGCGTTTGGGTGGGGCTGTGGGTTGGTGTACCGGCAAACCCATGAGACTGTAGAAGACATTTGTCGCATCCTAGTAGGCGAAGGGTCGTTTTGGATCTTAGCCTCATTTTGAATCGAGGAGGTTGAGTGGGACTGGCACTGACTCTAGGTGATAGTAACCTTCCCCGATCGTAAAAACCACTGTGCCGTGCTTCGGTTCACAGGGGGCGGACGGTAAAGCTGGAACGAAGATCGCCACACCCCGGGGAGCGGCCCCTCCAGGCCAGAAAGGCCAGGCCAATGCCACCAGGATTCCAGCGAAAACCACGCCCTCCCCAAAGACCCCACCGGGCACCGGTAAGAAGAACATTCTGGAATCCACGTCAGGGGCAGCTGTCAGCATGTGCCCTCCTCCTCTCCGAAGGCCCCTGACAGCCACTTCTGGTAGCTGACGGGCACCTACAGTTCACTAACCACCAGATGCTCATTTTCTTTGTAATCCTTTTGACAATTTTCCGAGGTAGATCATTGAATCCCCACTTTTGATCAGTGAAGAAATCAAGACCCTAAGAATTTGTATGAATAAGTCTAAGCAGCTCACTTTAAGCATGAGGAGAATGCAGCCGTGTGATTAACAGTGGCAGGATGGGACACCTGGGTGGCTCAGTCGGTTGGGCGTCCGACTTCGGCTCAGGTCATGATCTCATGGTCTGTGAGTTTGAGCCCCGTGTTGGGCTCTGTGCTGTCAGTTCAGAGCCTGGAGCCTGCTTTGGATTCTGTGTCTCCCTCTCTCTCTGCCCCTCCTGCACTCACGTTCTGTCTCTACCAATAAATGAATAAACATCAAAAAAAAATTAAAAAAAATAAAACAGTGGCAGGAAAGGAGATTGGCTGAGGTTCTCTAACCCCCAAGTCCCGGGCCCCCAGGAGGTGTTTTTCAGCCCCCTAGTGAGACGTGTGGCTCCGTGTCTCTGGATAGGTCACTATGGGTGACCTCACATTGGGTGTGGCCCTTGCACACTTGAACTTGCTGGGAGTGGGCCCTTTGGCAGAGCACCTGCCCGCTGCCCGATCCCCTGTGCCCGTGTGAGTAAACCCAGTTAGTTTGGGGAACCAGGCAGGGAGCGATTCCGCTCCTGCTCCTAGTGGTGCTATAAAGTGTAGAGTTGCCTTCTTTGGGGGATGGGAGACAGCCAGGCTCTCCCACAGCCCCCGGGGGTCTGTCCCAGGCAACTGGGTTTGGATTCTGCACAACTCAAGGGGCATCTGGCCTGTGTTGGCTTTAAGGAGGTGCTCAGGGGCCTGTGGATGTTGTACGGGTCTCGAGAGGCCTGGACTAGTCAGTGGTCTCTCCGCCCTGCGCTGGCCCAGGCAGGGAGCTCGGAGTCCTCGGTGTGTGTGTGTGTGTGTGTTTGCTGTGGTGTTTGCCTGCTTTGCCCTGGGGTGGTGCCTAAGAGGATGGCTGCTCATTAACACGCGTTGGTTGTTTCTCCTTGGATGTAATTCATTTGATAACAAGGGTAATTCACAGAATTGTGATTGGATTTTGAAAGTGATTTTAATCCTGCTTTTCTTTACTTGGCCTTAAGCTAGTTGACTCACACAGCTGGGAACATGCATTTCTCTTCGGGTCTTACCTGCTTTTGGGTGGCAGCTTCCTGATGCGCACATCTCCCCTGCGGGCCACCTCGCCCTGTCTCCTGCCAGTCAGGACCCCTGCTCCCTGAGCACATTCCCTGCCCGGCTCGCTTCCGCCGTCTGGCCTGGCTGGGCATGGCTGGTGCCTACAGACGGCATGAAGAGCTCACTGAGGCCCTGTTTAAGCTTCATTATAATGAGGCTTCCTGTGGATTTTTCTTTTTAAGCTACCAAGCAAGTGCAGAGAAAACCACCCCCTGCAGGGGCAAAATCTGAGCGAGGTAATTCTGAGGCCGCTTTGAGTGCCCCGTGGGGCACTTTGCTTTTCGTGTGTGGCCATTTGCTGGCTTAGGTTTTTAGAGCGGAGGGGAGAGGACCTGCTTCTGAAACATGCGTTTCACACGTTGAACCTGAACGCAGAACCGTCAGAACTCCTGCTCCTCGTGTGTGGCATATGCAGACGTGTCTGTCTGATGGGCCTTTTTATTCCTGCGTGTTCTCGTTTACTCCAGCTGAGGCTTTGGTGGGGGCAGGGAGCATGTGTCTCCAGCTGCTGGTGGGTGCTGGAAGCTTGGACCAAGGTTTAGGTGTGAAATTCCTGCGGGCATTTATTAAACACACATGTATTAAACACTCCCTCCTGTTACTACATCCAGCCTTCAAATCAGCACTGTGGGCTGTGACCGCTGTCCCCATTTTCCAGATGGGAATACAGGCTTAGGAGGCTGAGTGGTTTGCCCACGGTCAATGTGCAATTACGTGGCGCAGAAAGGGTTTGTAACTAACACCAAGCCCAGTGATCAGCCTGTGTGCCTGGAGGCCGGGTTGGGGGGCAGGGGGCGGGACAGGGGACTGAACCTGGAGCGGAGGCCCTGTCTGTTGTTTCCCCATGTGGAAAAGGAGGAAAAAAAAGCTTCATCTGTCCTGTTACCAGAGCTTGATGACATTAGGAACATCCAACAGATGTGGAAATTCAAACTCAAAAAAATGGGGGTGGCTGTCCTCTTGATGGGAGAAGTCGCCTTTTTGCTGCCACATGATGCTTCCAACCAAGAGCCATCCTTCTCCAGGCTGGAGCCTAAAGGTCCCTGTTTGGCACAGAAGGTTCCTGGCGCAAGGGGCCAAGGGATCTGGGAAGCTTGGAGGCGGCCGTAGAGCCCAGACACCCCCAAAGCTGAGGGGAGCCGGGCCCTCACACCGGCACAGCATTCAGCCCCGTGGCTGTCAGACTCCATTGTGCTCAGGAGTCCCCAGGGAGCTTGGGGGGCACCTGGGTGGGTGGCTCACTGGGTTGAGCGTCCCGCTTCAGTTCAGGTCATGATCTCATGGTTCACGAGTTCAAGCCCCATGTGCGGCCCTGTGCTGACAGCTCAGAGCCTGGAGCCTGCTTTGGATTCTGTCTCCCTCTCTCTGCCCCTCCCCCGCGAGTGGGGGCTCTCTCTGTCTCTCAAAAATAACTAAACATTAACAAAGAAGAAGAAGAAGAAGAAGGAATTCTCCTGGGAGCTTGGGAAGAACCCATAGTACAGGCCTTCAGCCCAGGAGGCTCCGTCATGCCAGGTCTGGACGGGCCCAGGGATCTGCATCCTGTGGGTCTCATTTCTGACTCGAGGCTCTGGACGTTCTGATGCAGGGGCCCCTGGGCCACACTTGGAGAAACACTGCTTCATGGGGCAGAGGGAATAGTAACTATGGAGTGGACAGGGGCATGGGAAGTGCAGGGGGGAAGCTGCTAGGGAGCCCGGGACTGAGTCTGTCGGGGAGAGAACAGTCCCAGCAGCCTTCCTAAAAGTTTGCAAAGGCGCAGGGATCACCGCGCATGGGCGCAGCGGGGGAAGGAGCTGTTGGGGAGGGCACGGCGGCACGAGGCAGCGTGGCTTGTCTGGAGAGCTAGAGACGGGTGGCCACGAAGCAGGCGTACATTCGTCGACCCCACTCACCACAGAGGAGTCAGGGCGTGTGCGCAGGGGCCTACTGGGATAGAGGCCTTGAACTTGCTGAACAGCTTAGAAGCCACCCAGTGGTCAAAGGGTCTAACAGACCCAGACAAGGGCACCCCCCTGGTCCTGTCACTGTGTCACCCTTACTCGGGGAAGGGCCATGTAGAATTGTGTTGGTTTTACAAAGCACATCTACAGGCATCCGTGCCTGGCGCCCCTCACTGAGGCATTATAATTCTCTCCCTGTTTGAGTCGAGGCCCCTGAGCTCTGAGAGGGAACATGACTTCTCTGGGACCACACAGCGTGTTGGAATCTCTCTCTTGACTCCAGGGCCGTGGGGCAGAGATGGTCCCCTCGGGGAAGGCTACTGGGTGGTCCTTGGTGACCACTCTCTTGCTTCTCTGGGAAACAGGGGATCTCGGTCCCTAAGCAACAAGGCCCAGAGGAAGAGACATTTCTCTAGAAATGAGAGCAAGGACAGCCTCCTGCTGGTTTAGCTGAGCTTCTGGCCTTGTTCCCACCTGCCTAACTGGCTCTGAGTCTGGGAGTGGGCCCTCAGGACAGGCAGCCCCCACCCCCCGGGCCTTTGCTGGCTCCCACCCACCCCAAGAACTGGGCTCACCCCCTCCTCTCTCTCCAGGTGAATCTGGGAAATCTGGGGATCGCAGCGGCTACAGCAGCCCCGGCTCCCCGGGGACCCCCGGCAGCCGCTCCCGCACCCCGTCCCTGCCGACCCCGCCGACCCGGGAGCCCAAGAAGGTGGCGGTGGTCCGCACTCCACCCAAGTCGCCATCTTCAGCCAAGAGCCGCCTGCAGACGGCCCCCGTCCCCATGCCAGACCTGAAGAATGTCAGATCCAAGATCGGCTCCACCGAAAACCTGAAGCACCAGCCAGGAGGCGGGAAGGTAAGGGCGCTCAGAGGCCGGCTGGGTGTGTGCCCGTCCCAGGACAACCAGGAGAAGGTGCGTGGGTGCCCCCCACAGTGACTCTCACCTCACATGGCACCCCAGTCCCTCCCGGATCTCTTCAAGGAAAGACGGCACGTCATGGTTCCATTCTGTTTGGGCGTCCCCACCAAGCCGTGAGTGCTCTCCCTGCTCAGGGGAGAGAAAGTACTGGTTCTTTCCTTTCCTGTTTGGGCCTCTGCTGACGGGACAGTATCTGAGACGACAGGGTTGGTTGTCTCTCCATGGGGTAAAGCCTGGGCGTTCTCAAAGTGGAGGCACCCGCAGAGGTTCCCCAACCTTATATTTAGAACATGATGCAAGCAGTCTATAGGTGAGTGCCTCTGGCATTCGTTAGACGTTAGGTGAGGTTTCTCTCAAATCCTCAGTTCTGAGGAAATTTGGGGTGCCGTTTGGAACAAGCAATTCCTCAGAGCCGGTGGACGCTCATGAAATCTTTGGGTTTCCTAAAGGTGGAGAGACGTGAGCGTCCAAGGGCGTGAGGTGGTGGGAGATAGGGACTGACCTGGATCCCCTTCCTCCTCTTCATGTCCCTGCCCCCCCCATTGTATGAGTGTCCTAAGGCTGACGTAGAAAATACCACAGACTGGGCAACTTATATAACAGAGGTTTATTTCCTCACAGTTCTGGAGGCCAGAATACCAAGATCAAGGTTATCAGCAGGACCGGTGTTTTATGAGGTCTCTGCTTGGCTTGTGGATGGCCGCCTTCTCGTGTCCTCACGTGGTCTTTTCTCTGGTGCCTCTGTGTCCCAGCCTCTCCTTCCTGGAAGGACACCAGTCATACTGGATAAGGGCCCATCTCTTGAAAGACGTCATCTCCAAATACAGTCGCGTTCTGAGGCACTGTGAGTTAAGACATCAGCATATGAATTTTGGGGGACACGGGTCGGCCCGTAACAGCCTGTCTCCCCCTCCAGCACCAGGAAGGGGAGTGGAGAAGGGAGAAGAGGTGGCATGTATGGGGGACAGAGGACCACGACTCCGCTCTTAGGAGCACAGATGTGTTTGGCCTCCTGGGCTTGGGCCGTCTTGGGGGCGACGAGCCTCTGGCTGTGCTGGGGGGAGCATTACGGCCTCCGGAACCAATGATTCCCTTCTAGTTAGAACCATGCGCCTCCCCCACAGCGGGGGCCTTTGCAGTATTGACGTTATTTATCGCTCTTGGCTGGCGTCTGGGTCACCGTGAGGGGAGGGCGTCTCAGGGGTTTCTGTCCATGGTGCCTTAATTGAAACCCTGTGCCTTGGTCCCAGTGGAGCCTCAGGACCTCTCCCTGGCCTTTCCCATCCCGGGGCTGTAGAGTCCTGCCCAGTCGGGAGGCCTGGGTGCCTCCTGGGGTAAAGCCCTGGGTCTCATGGCCACTGGTCTTTGGTCCACAGAGTTGGCCTTGTTTACTTCCCGTGTTTACTTTTCTGCAGTGTTTGCCTTGGCTGCTCCTTGTAAAGATGCCCATCTCCTTCCAGAAGGGGCTGGAAGCTGGGGCAGCCGGGGTGTTGACTTGAAGTTGGCCCCTCCGGGAGGTTCTCGGCAGAGGGATCTGCAGGAACAGTGTTTCCAAGGTGGTGGGGTGTTGGCCACTGGTGGTCGCACAGGCCCCTCAGCACCGACAGCGTCTGGTATGTGTGCCCTGTTCTCACGGCATAAAGTGACCGTTTGCTCCTCGCTTTGAAAAAGGAAAAACAAAAGTGACCGTTTGCTCCTTGCTTTGAAAAAGGAAAAACAAAACACCCACACGGCCAGTCCTGCACCTACAAGAAGATGGTGGCCGTGACCAGCATCTCACAATGACTCGTCACTGCAAGAGAGAAACTGTCACCATCAGCATCTCCAGCCCGAGGGCTGTCACACAGCAGCACTCACCTCTTCCTGCTGGCCCCAGGCTGCACCTGCATCAGCCCAGGCTGTACCCCCACCAGCTCAGGCTGCACCCCCACCAGCCCTGAGTTCCTCCGACATCAGCTTGGAAAGCGTGGGTGCTCCTGGCCTGGCTCCAGCAGTTCTGCAGAGAACTCGGGGCCGGGGCTGAGCATGTCCCGCTGGAGACCCTTCCAAGGCCGGAATCTGCCCCTTGCACCCAGGACTGCCCCGTCTGTGGGGGAAGAGGAGTCCAGTGGAAGGGAGCCAGCAACCAATGCTCAGCGTGGAAATGCTCCCAATTTGGGGTGCAGGCACAAAGCTGTCCACGTCTACCGAAGGGTTAAAGGGGAGAGGGCAACTATCCAGGACTCTTTGGGGGAGGAGGCAGGAAAGTGGCAAAGGGAGGAGTAACAGCTTCTCTTAAATCCCATGGAAAACCCGGAAAATTTTCTGAAACAAAGAAACCTTCAGCCATGACAAAGAGCAACACTAATCTCCCGGGGAAATGAAGGGAAAAGAAACAGGAAAGAAGAAGGCACATGGGATCCACAGAGAAGGCCTTTAAAAGGCCCCGACTGCAGGTCTCCTGAGGTCTCCTCGAGACCTTTGGGGGCCCTGTGGCGTCCCACAGTGTCCTGCATGCAGCAAGTTCTGTGGGTGTTTACGCTGCAAAAGGGTCAGCGCTGTGAGTCTGAAAAACAACGCAGCTCCCTGCCTGCATAGATGCTCACACCGAAGGAGGAGGTAAAGGGTTCAGTTTGCAAACCTGCAGAGACTGAAAACCGCAGAGGATTGATGTAAATCAGCGGTTGGAAAAAAAATGCAAAACACCTGTTTACTGTTCTGTACTTCGCTCTGTTTTCACGATTTGCTGTTGTGAGCAGGTATTGCTTGAAGAGTCCGGAATGAAATTATTTTTTTTAACGTTTATTTATTGAGAGAGAGCGTGTGCGTGAGAGCACAGGCCCGGGAGAGGCAGAGAGAGAGGGAGACACAGAATCTGAAGCAGGTTCCAGGCTCTGAGCTGTCAGCACAGAGCCTGACACGGGGCTCAAACTCACGGACCGTGAGATCATGACCTGAGCCGAAGTCGGACACTCCGTGGACTGAGCCACCCAGTCGTCCCAGAACGAAATTATTTTTGAAATCGCAGATAAGCACTTGGCCACTTTAACAGAACCAGCTGAATCCACCAGGGGCTGGGGAAGAAGGGAAGGCAGGCCAGCCATGCAGACAAGCATACATCTCCCTGGGGGAGCAGCCCTCCCGCCTGACTGCTAGAGGATCACCTGAGGGCCGGGGGGTGGGTTGTTTGAAAAATCTTGGTGCCAGAGCCTTCCCCCGGCCCATTAGGATCTTCCGGGGAGTCTCCCCAGATGTTCCCAATGTGCAAGCTGAGGCCCAGTGTCCCCAAATTCTTATCCTGCTGGCCTCTGGCCTCAACCCCCGCTACTAGGGTCTCCTGCGTACCCTGGATCTGATGGCCGGTTTTTCCTCTTTCAGTCCTGACCCTGTTTTCAGATTCCCTCCACCGGGCTCCGTAGGCTCGTTCCCCACCCAGGCCAGCCCCTGTGTCCTGCAGCCCTGCCCTGGGTTTGTCCCAGCCCTGTTTGTCCCAGCCCACATTAAAAGAAAAACAGAAGGACATAGAAAGTCCATGTAACTGAAAGGGGAAATTTTTAAATACCAGGAATTAAATTAAACCCACACCACTGAGGGTCCCCCACACTAAGGGTTCCCCACACCACTGAGGGTCCCCCACAGTGAGGGTTGAGGGTCACCACACTGAGGGTCACTTGACCAGCATCATTGAGGGTCACCTGTGTTATGGACTGTCCCCCGCAATGTGATATGTCACCAGCAAGTCAGAAAAGACAGGACAGGCCCGTTTTGGAACCATCGTTGGTCTTTGAGTGCCAGGCACATGGGCCGAAGGAAGACAGTGAGAAACTACACCCTGGAGATGTTCAGACCAAAAGCAGAATAAAACTAGAAGTCACAGGGCTGGGGTGGCCAGGGGCACATGGGTTTAGGCTGGAGTTTTGTTCCTTTACACAAGAGCTAAGGGGGGTTGCCAGCCGATAGAGGGAGGTCCCTGCTGGGTCTGCGGTGAACCAGCTGGGAGTTTGCCCTGACAGGACAGGAGAGGACAGAGGAGGATGAGGACACTGCCCGCAGGGAGCCAGCCTCAGGCTCCATGGTCAGTGGGTCCTGGGGACTGAGGTTGGGAGAATCAGAGTTGAATAACCGGGCGGGTGAGGGCCCAGCAAGGTTAAGGCAACGCCGCGGAGAGCCCTCAGCAGCCCTTCTGTGTCAGTGGGAAGCACAGGGGCCCCAGGGACCGCCCAGGGTGGGAGAGGAGGAGCTCACTCAGGGCCAAGGCTGCCTGCTGCGGAGAACCAAGGCAGTGCCCGTGGCTGCCAAGGGTGGGAAAGGATTACAAAGTCATGGCAGGAAAAGGGCACGGGGGCCCAAACATGGGGTGGTCTGGTTGGTTCTGAGCAGATGGAGCTAAAGTCACGTTCTCTGAGGATGTTCAGGCCAGTGGCTGGGATCAGCCAGGCAGGACCGAAACCTGCAGGAGCTGGAGGGCCTTGAAAGCCTTGGGCTGCAATATTCCAGGCAACCACAAGATGACGACAGAATGCTGTGTCTGTCTCCATCCTGGAGAACTGAAGTCTGTATCTTTAAAATTCATTAGAGTCAGTGACAAAGTCCCAGTTCTGATTTTAAAAAGCAGACACGTCTAGGGGCGCCTGGGTGGCTCAGTCTGTTAAGCGTCCGACTTCGGCTCAGGTCATCATCTCACAGTTCGTGGGTTCGGGCCCCACCTCGGGCTCTGTGCTGACAGCTCAGAGGCTGGAGCCTGCTTCAGATTCTGTCTCCCTCTCTCTCTGCCCCTCCCCAGCTCATACTCTGTGTCTCACTCTGTCTCTCAAAAAATGAACAAATGTTTAAAAAAAATGTTTTTTTTTTTTTAAAAAGCAGACACGTGAGACCTTTACATGGAGTAAATTAAGTCAATTTGCACCTGGGGTAGTCTGCCTCTCCTGGGTCAGGGCCAGCTATAACTAAGCTAAACCTGAGCTAGGGTGCCACGTCCTGCAGAACAGGGCTGGGACCCTCCCCTGGGACAGCCCTGCAATTTCCTGACCTTCTGGGCATCTCCCCCTGCACGTGGCATCTTTCTGAACAATCTTGTATAAATCCCATCGTTTTGAAGATGCACTGGGTATGTTGACCCTAGTGGAGCCAAGATGGGCCCCCCAAGCACCAGGCCATGCTGGAGACAGGCCTTTCCGGGGACAGCCAGTGGACACTGGGCCAGCCTGGGAGCTCCTGGGGGAGGACTGGGCCATCTGGAGCATCTTGAGAGCTCTGAGCTCAAACGGAATCAGATCAAGGCCCAGTGAGGGTTTGGGACAGCTTCATGTCCTTTAGTCACCCTCCACCCCAGCCTCTCCTCTAGGATCAAACCCTGACCACAGGAAATTCTCCCTTGACTGTGAGTCCCCGAGATCAAAATTTGGAGCCTCGAAAACATTGTTCTGTCCTTTGATGAGGATTTTCAGTGTCTGGCCAGGGCTGAGGGTCAATATCACACATATTGTTCTAGCTGAGAAATTAAGTTTCAGGATTTCAGTTTCGTAATGCCAACTCTTTTATCCCCCTTCTGTAAATCTAACATTCTGTAAAGGGTGTTGACTTAATTTGACGACTAACAGTAATTCAGGTCTGCTTCGTCTATTGCCAAATCCCACAAAAAAACTTGCTGCCCTTTTTTTCTTTTGGTGTGGGACTGGAATAAGAAAAAGCCACATTAAAAAAAAAATTGTATGTATATTGCAGATCTTATTATTGCTTAATGTCACTTGCTTCATTTGATGAATCTCTTTAAATGGATTAGTTCAGAAAATAACGTTACTTTCCTTGAAAAACTGGTTTTTATTGTCAGATAAGGAGAGTTAGGTAGCCCATCGAGTTTCCCTTTTTGCTTTGGCTTCCAGGAAGCTCGGAGTTCAATGTAATGATGTCTAATTGTCAGTCCTGATGACCTCTGCTTCTTTTACCATTATCCTTTTAATTTTGTTGTTTTGCTATTTCGCGTGTTTGCGTGTGTTTTCTAATACTAAACAGCTCCAATTCCTTTGTGAAAGGCAAAGTCTGCTTCTGGGACTTATCCAGTGGAAAGTGATGAGTAAAAAATGATCCCCACAGAAGGAGTTCGTGTCCCACTCCTTAAAACCTGAGGGTGGCCCGACGGGATTCAAAGATACTATGCAGAGGGCGGCGGTAGCTCCTTAAGAAGCCGTGTGAGAAAGCCTGTTCCATTTGCTGCCCCAGCACAGGCCGGGGCCGAGGCACTGTCCCTGCAGCCCCTTGCTGGCAGGAGAGAATTTTGAGGCTCACAAGAGAGTGTTGTTTGTACTTGGTGTATGAGAACCCCGGCTTAAGGACCGCTGGGGCGAAACTTTGTTGTCACGCAGGTAGGTAGGTAGCCTGCGGTTGTACCACTGAGTTGAGAAGGTTACTTAACCTCCCGGGGCCTCAAGTGGCCTCCTCGTCACTAAGTTAGGGGCACGGCAGGTGCAAAGGATGAGGTGGGGTTAGATATTCTCCCAACCCATTCACCCCAGATGAGGGTGGTGTTTACGTTTAAAAACAGAGAAGAGGGGCACCTGGGTGGCTCAGTCAGTTGCACGTCCCACTCGTGATCTCAGGCCATGATCTCACGGTTCCGGAGTTCGAGCCCCGCATCGGGCTCTGCACTGACAGGGCGGAGCCTGCTTGGGATTCTGTCTCCTTCTCTCTCTGCCCCTCCCCTGCTCGCAGTGCTCTGTCTCCTCCTCAAAATACGTATACTTTAAAACAAACAACAGAGAAGAGAAGACAAAGGAAGACTTTGAATATATAAAGATGTAAACATTTGTAGGAAAAAAGTCACCTATGAGCAAAAAGGGGGCAAAGGAGCAACTCTGTAATAAAAAAAAATGCAGAATAAGCCAACGATGCAACCCCATTTATTTAAGTCAAAGAAAGCAGACCGATTCTTTACACGCCTGATGCTGGGAGCTGTGCAGTGAAACGGACTTTCTCAGCGGTGCTCACAGGGTAGAGTGATCCAGCCCCTTCAGGAAGCTGCTTGCAGAGGTGAACGGAGAATTTTTAGAGTATTTATTACTTTGACCCAGAAATTCTACTTCTGGGACTCTGCTATGAAATAATCCATAATATGGAAAGAGCTCCTTGCAGAAGGATATTTGTGGTGAGGCTGTTTCTGCTATTTAAAATGGAATCGATACAAATGTCTGATCACACAGATATCATAAAATGGAATAGGACCTATTATTTCGTAACAAAGTTTTTTTTTTTTCAACGTTTTTATTTATTTTTGGGACAGAGAGAGACAGAACATGAACGGGGGAGGGGCAGAGAGAGAGAGGGAGACACAGAATCGGAAACAGGCTCCAGGCTCTGAGCCATCAGCCCAGAGCCCGACGCGGGGCTCGAACTCCCGGACCGCGAGATCGTGACCTGGCTGAAGTCGGACGCTTAACCGACTGCGCCACCCAGGCGCCCCGTAACAAAGTTTTTAAAATATTTATTTATTTTTGAGACAGAGAGAGAGAGAGAGAGAGACAGCACAGGTGTGGAAGGGGCAGAGAGAGAGGGAGACATAGAATCAATCCAAAGCAGCTCCAGGCTCTGAGCTGTCAGCATGGAGCCTGACGCAGGGCTCAAACCCATGAACCGTGAGATCATGACCTGAGTGGAAGTGAGACACTTAACCGGCTGAGCCACCCAGGTGCCCAGAATAATCCTTCTGATGACTGTAGACAAGGCAGATGCTTAGGAGATGATGTTACTTGATAAAGCAAGATACATTATTGTATGTAAGTAATTACCACCATTTATATGTACATGGTGGTAGTTTTATTTATATATGTGTGACTTCAAGGGAATATCACAAAATGAAATTGTGGTTGTGATAGGGTGGCAGGAAAACCGTTTTTTGCTTTGTTTAAACTATTTTTCAAAATCATAATGTTATGTTACTTTTCTAATGAAAAATACATGGCTTTTTATTTTATTTATTTTTATATTTTGAGAGAGAGAGCATGAGAGTAGGGGAGAAGGGCAGAGAGAGAAGGAGAGAGAGAATCCCAAGAATCCCAAGCAGGGTCCACACTGAGGCAGGGCTCGATCCCACGACCCTGGGATCATGAGCAGAGCTGAAGTCAAGACCCGGACACTCAACCCACTGAGCCACCTAGGCTCCCCCATAGCTTTTTATTTTAAAGGAACATAAAAGAAAATGAAAAAGGGAGGTTAGGGGGCACCTGGGTGGCTCAGTGGGTTGAGTGTCTGACTTCAGCTCAAGTCATGATCTCACAGTCTGTGAGTTAGATCCCCACGCTGGGCTCTGTGCTGACAGCTCGGAGCCTGGAGCCTGCTTCGGATTCTGTGTCTCCCTCTCTCTCTGCCCCTCCCCTGCTCGTGCTCTGTCTCTTTCTCTCTCTCAAAAAATAAACATTAAAAATTTAAAAAGAAAGAAAGAAAAAATGGGGGGTTAGATATGTGCTTACCAGGTTTTTAGATCCAGACCAGGAAAACGAAGGGGAAAAAAAAGGGATGGGGTCCGAGAGAAGATTACTCTGTCTTTATTCCGTCAGGCTAAGGACATCTCAAAATGCTAAATATGGTCTACTATCAATGTAATGTAACAACTAATGATTTAATAAAGGAAAGGCCATTTTCACACCAAAAAGTAGGATGGACAGAATTTTGCTGTCACGTCCTCATTTCCCCATTTTGCGAGGACCTGTGGCACCCTTGATGGCCGACTGTGGCTCCTGGGTCAGAGTTTGGGACCCTTCTACCCGAAGGAGCCGGGCCAGGGCTCCGACCCCCAGCCACAGCCAGCCTCACGGATCCTGCGTCTCTGGAGCAATGGCCCCCGCCTGGCCACGCTGAGATCTCGGTGCCATTGCCAGAGTCTCAGAGAGCAACGCTGGCTCTTACTCGGGAAATCCAGTTGGCCGCTGTTATCAGCGATGAATGGGAAACTAAGGCACAGTTTGCAAGCAGGGAGTGCCTGTGGGGCAAGACACCTGTGATAAAGAGGTCGCCCAGCCCCAGCAGAGGTAACGGGGAGGTCTCCTCTGTGCCGCGGTCGTCTGTGCATTTCCGTTGTTAGACAAATCGGGTAAAAAATCACTCACCGCTAAAACAGTGATATCCCCGCACCGCCTCCCTGGTGCCTGGAGAGAGAAGCCTCTTAGAAACACAGGGGGACCACAGCTTTCTGGACCACAGCTCCTCAGGAACATGTGCCCGCTTCCCTTTAAGCCCCTGGCGGCCTTGTGGACAAGGGCGAGCCGATGGATAGAAGGTCAGGCACCTACCCTGCCTTCCAGGTGGCAAAGCCCTCACGTGGAGGGGTGTCTGGACCCGTCTTCTCCAGAGTCATCTGTGTCTCTTCCCCGTGATGGCAGCGATCCCCAAACCTCGCCATGCGGCCGAAGCACCAAGGGGAGACCGAGATTCTAATTCTAGGTCTGGGTGGGGTCTGGGATTAAAATAGAGGGAGATCTGTCTGTATGTAATCGCAGTGCCCACAGGCTTGAGCACAGCCACAGAAAGGTCTCGCGAACGTTCTGGCGGGCCTGGTGGGTGTGTGAATGAGGACACAGATGGCACTTTTTATTCATTCATTTAAACACGTCATCGAGCACACCTCGCTCCGGCCCAGCCTGGCGGCCGCTCAGCTGCACTTTCCAGGCCTCAGATGTGCCCTCTGGGGGGCCTCCGTGGTGCAGCCCTTTGGTGAAGGGAAGAGCTGCCTCCCGGTGGCTGTGCTTTGCAAACCCAGCTCGGTGAGGTGGAGCCTGCCCCGCCCGCAGTCACTCACGGTTCCGGAACCGCCTTCCTGGGAGGGGGAGGGGGGGGCGCTGCCTGGAAGCTGTGACTCAGACCTCCTGCCCTCCGCCTGGAGCCTGGTCCCCGCCCTCAAGGCAGGAAGTGGAGTGTGTCAGGGCAGAGCAGGTGCGTCTGGGCGTGATGTGACATTCATCCTTTTTTCTGGCTGTCGAAGGTGCAGATAATTAATAAGAAGCTGGATCTTAGCAACGTCCAGTCCAAGTGTGGCTCAAAGGATAATATCAAACACGTGCCAGGAGGCGGCAGTGTGAGTATCGTCACACTTTCCCTGGGCCCGTTCCGTGGTTCTGGTTTGTAACAAGCGGCATGAGAATATACACTTGCGAGACATTGCAGAGAATAAACCGCCCTCGGGGGCAGAGTCTGTGCCCCCCAGGCTCCCTGCACCCGTGTCCACGGTTCTAGGAGGGGTGGGACCCCAGCACCTGTGGGGCCCCCGGCCTCTGCAGAACAGGAGGATGGCTGAGCCTCTCTCCGGCCCAAACCTGGAGGCCAGGTCCTCACGGCATAATACCCCGGGTCCACCCCACCCACCGCCCGGCACGGGCTCCTGGGAGCCCCGCCGCCCGTTTGAGGTTGGGAGGAAAGGGGCAGCGTCTGAGACTGGGCTCTGTCCCCTCGTCCCCCGTGGACGGACAGCCCTGTGGGCGGCTGGCACGTCCGTTCTGATGAGCAGACGCGATGTTTTGCTGTCCTCACTCAGAGCAGGAAAAGTCCAGTCCCTGCTCGTGTTTGTCTCCTGCATCTGCGAGGGACGAGCAGATCCCCAAGCCTCGGCTCAGGTGTAAAACCGGCCCCTCTCCTGGCAGAGACTTCAGGGGAAAAATGACCCCCAAAAGTGCACAGGGGACCCTGCCTGCGGCGCTTGGGAGTTGACAGAGAAATGCTGCCTTGGAGCCTTTTACATTTGGCTCCCTCCAAATGTCGTGGGGACGCCTGGTGTCCCTAGTGGGGGAGTCCCTGAGGTTTGGGGCTGGCCTCCTCACCTCTCACCTACCCACTCCATCAGCTCTGCTGTTCCCCTCCCGGCCACTCCGTGGTCACTCACCGTGGGTACGGACTGGGCCTCCCGCGGCCGGGCCACCCTTCTCTGCGGCCCCTACCCCAGCCTCTGGGTTGACTGGAAACCACATTTAAACACATCAAAGTGGGAGGGTCGAGCCCCTTTGAGGTCCACCCCCGGCTGGGGGGACGGTTTCTGAGAGCAGGTGCCTTGCTCCTGGCTGGCAGCCAGGAGGGTGGCAGGGGGCGGGGGACAGTGGTAGCCCCAGGCGGGCTGTCTCTCCAGAACGTGCCCAGCCTGGGCCCGCACCTCTGCGCCCAGCCCCGAGGTTTATTCTTGCAATGTGAGTCTGTCTCCCGCCCTGAGCTGCATGGCGCTTCCGTAACGCTTCCTCACCAGTGTCTGCTCAGCGTTTTCCTCTGTGTCCCCAACCCTGCTCACCTGTCCCGCTGCTACCAGAAGGAAGGGGAAGGTGTGAGGACCACCCCCCACCCTGGCCCACAACCGTGGGCTCCGCGCAGAGTGCTGGTTGCTGTGTTAGCTCCGCCTGGATCTCTGGTATCACTATTGCAGACCTTGGCTCTGGCCGGAGGAGCGAGGCCTGTTCTCTGGTTTAACTCCTGTCTGGTCGGCCGGCAGGAGGCTGTGCTGGTGGGGCCTGGGCTGTGGGGTCCAGAGGTAGCTTCAGGTGTGAGCTCGGGGCAGACGGTACATTCCCACTGCTGATGGCAGTGCCCAGGACATGAGGGGACTTCCTCGAGGGCACCTCCTGTGCTCCCGCCCTCTCTGCCCGCCTCCGGCTAACCTATGTGACCTGGCAAAGAGCCGCAGGATATCTCAGGCTGGCCCTGAGCATTGTCCTTGGAGCGTGGCCACTGCTGGTTTGCAGTAGGAACCTTCGCAGAAACCTCTTCTCCTGGTGGAAGGCGGCTGGGGGTTCTGGGCACCTAGCCAGGTGTTTTGGGGGCGCTAGACCCCTGGCCTGGGCCCTCCGGCCTCTGGCTTGTGGCCCTCCCTTCCCTAGCCTGGAGGGGATGTCCCAGCTGGCAGGCCCAGCTCCCTTGTCCACCTTGGGATCCTCCCTGCCCCCCGCAGGCTCTGGGCTCCACTCCAGGCCTGGCCTCCTCCCTCCCCGGGCCTCCACTCCTCCTGCCACCCCTGCCCTGGCTCCTACCCTCAGGCAGTCCTGTCCCCTCTGCCTCCTTCTGCACACCCTCCTCTCCCCAGGTTACCTCATCCGGGCTGAGGGGAAAGAGGGAAGTCTGGGTCACAGAATTCACTTCCCTCTCTCTCGTGCCAGGAGGAGCTCCCGTGGCCCCTTCCCTGCCTCTCAGCGCGCTGTCTCCCAGACCCTGTTCCCTCAGGACTGTTCACCCCCTGCCCGTCCACCTGCACGGGCGCCGGCTGCCACACCTGGGCGCTCCCCTTGCCTCACTCCACAGACACAGGCCAAGGGCGCCTGTTGGCCTCGGTCAACTCTCCATCAAGAAGTGGCAAACGCCAGCATGATTTTAATGAACTAAAATCATTTGGAATTGTTCCAGGTGATTTAGACAGAAGTAGATCTCCCTCCTTTTTTGTCTGGCTCTCTGGCTGGAGGCCATCTCTCTCCTGGGTAACTCCGGGCTCCCACTCCGTGGTGACTGGCCTCTTGTGGCCTCACACGGGTGGTTGCTGGAGGCCCTGGGAAGTGTCCCTCAGTGACCATCCAGGGACCCCCTCACAGGCACGGCTTTCTAGAGGCTTCCTCCAGAAAACCCATCTGCCGATGCGGGGGTCCCTGTGGGGGATCCCCTCCAGGGAGTCGGTTCTTGGGCTGAGATCGGTGGGGCGCTCAGCGGCTGTCGTTCCCCTCGGGAGGGTGGGCAGCGGGCAGTGCGGCCAGGCTGCGTGCTGGGCCCCGGGCTGGTTCTGAGCCCTGTGTGTGTCCGAGCTGTGCTCCATCTCTCGGGGACTGACCTGCTGGGTCCTCTGTGCCGTCTGCCCGTCTCCTGCTGTCGCTTTGCTCCTTGAGCTCGAGAACCGAAATGTCCAGGACGCTGTGTTGTCCAGGTGCCAGCTGGCTCTTCCCTCCAAGCTGCCAAACTGCTCTGGGTGCTGCTTGCCGAAGGTCCCCACACTTGCTGCGGTGCTGGGCTTTGTGGGAGCCTCTCCTGGGAGGAAGCGCCCCCACCGACCCCACTCTGCCCGCTCCTCTTTGAGGACCAGCAGACGTGGCTTTCTGACTTGTCCAACAAGACTGTCCAAGTGCGGTACAAATGGATCCTATGGATCCCTCCTTTCTTTGTCCCCACCGAATGCAGTGTCACTTTCAGCTCAGGAAACAGTGACTCTTTTAAACTAACGGTGTGGGCCCTGCGCAGTGACAAATATCCCTGTTTTCCCCTGTGGGACCGAGGGCACTTCAATCCCACAGTCATTCTCTGAAGACCCACCTCCCCTGGGGCAGGGCTGGCAGAAATCCAACAACACATTTTCCCACCATGACCGGGTGCCTTCCTCGCGGCGGACAGGAAACGCCGTCCAAGCAGGGCCTGGACTTACACGGCTGCTTTTCGTGGGGTTACACCCGTAATTAAATCATCCTGTTTTATTCTCTGTCTCTCCCTCATCCCCTCCCGCCTCCAGGTGCAAATAGTGTACAAACCAGTGGACCTGAGCAAGGTGACCTCCAAGTGTGGCTCGCTAGGCAACATCCATCATAAGCCAGGTAGCCCTTGCAGAAGGCCGGGAAGGTCGGTGGGGGGAGGTGCGGGACGGGACTAGGTGGTGCCTTCTCCTAAAGTGGCTGGGAAGGATTGATGGGCTGGGCTGACGAGGGGAGCATCGAAGGTGGAACTTGCTGGGCCCTGGGAGGGGTGGCTCTCCCATCTCACTCCTGAGCAGGGCACCATGCTGGCCAAGGCAACGTGACGAAGGGGGGCGGGTCCTAAGCCCTAACCTGGTTCTCCAAGCAGGCTGCACACAGAGCCTCTAGAGCTGGGGACAGGCCTGATCTGGCTCCCGAAGGCTGGCTTGTGGATGTTCCAGTTTGGTTCCCAGCCCACACAGGGGACACGTCACCGCCTGCGCCAGCCATTGCCAAGCTCCGGCCGTGACTTTGTTTCGACAGTAAATGCCGTTGGAGCTCTGCCATGCTTCCCTCCCCGCTCCCCTTCCCACACCACAAGAAAATCAGAGCTATCTGGAGATCTCCCTGCGCTGATGGAAGTGTTCTAGACCTGCTCCGTCCAGTGCGGTGGCCCCCAACCACACGTGGCTACTGAGCACTGAAAATGTGGCCAGCGCAGTAGACAAAATGAGCTAATTGTATTTAATTAAAATTTAAGTAGCCACATGGGGCTGGTGGCTACCGTATTGCCCAGCGTAGATCTAGATTCTAACTCCTGCCCGGGGGTCCAGAGTGGGGACTTCTGCCGTGGGCCCGGTTCAGAGCTGAATCCGTACTTGCTGAAGCATTCCTGTGGGGAGGAGACAAGGCTGGCACAGATGTAGTCCGGATTGTCTCTCATCACGTTCCGGCTTCCCTTAGACTTGTTGTGGGAGTTTGGTCTCTCCCAGCGAAAACCATCCCTCAGCTGTGCCACCATTCATGCCATGAGCAGCTTTCTTGGGTGGCCTTATCCTTCCCCAGAAAGGAAGGATGTCTGTCTGTCTCCCTCTCTGGCCGCGTCTCCCACACTCGGGTGCGGCACCTAGTGTCCGAGGAGGGGGAGGGGTCAGGGCCCTTCCTTCGTTAAGGGTGCATTTTGCCATTTAGTTTCACTCGGAGGCCTTGCAGGGCTGTGGCTTTACAGGATGTTGACCTGTGGAAGTCAACCACTTTAGAATTTAGAATCTTTTCTCCTACCCTGAGTTGTCGTTGACCTTTGCATGAACTAAGGAGGAAGAATTTGTTGAGCAAATATTGATGCACACCTTGGTTAGAGAGCAAACTGTTGTCCAGCCCTTGGGAAGGGCTCTTACCTGTGCCCAGACTACCTTCTAAATGAAGGACCGTCTTGTCTACTCCGAAGGATTGGGGTCTACTTGGAATGGCTTGCTTAGCCCTCCTTCAAGGCCTGGTGCCCCCGTGTGTGTTGTGTTCCAGGAGGCGGCCAGGTGGAGGTAAAATCTGAGAAGCTGGACTTCAAGGACAGAGTCCAGTCGAAGATCGGGTCCCTGGATAACATCACCCACGTCCCTGGTGGAGGGAATAAAAAGGTAAAAGGGGGCAGGGTGGGGAGGAGGCTGCATTTAGACATGGCTGTTAATGGAGTGCGGTACACGAATCTGGTCCGGTTTTCCAGAGAAGGAAAGCTGAGGGGCCTGAACTAATTGGCTTCCTGTGGATTCTCAGCGACCACCAGGACTCATCGGGTGAGCCACCTTCGCCGGCCATTGCTGTCACCTGGGAGCCTTGCCAGATTTGATGCCCAGACCCCACCTGGAGATTCTGATTGGTCTCAGGTGCAGCCTGGGCACCTGGAGTTTGTAAAGCCCCCAGGTGATGCTTTCATGCCCGGAAAGGTGAGCGCCGCTGTCCTCCGTGACGGCGGTCGGCCCTGTGGTTGGCAAGCGGCCACGGAAGGAAGTGGCCATCCATCCCCAAAGCCAACCCCAGCGCACCAGAACGAGTAAAGGAGCGTAACCTGATTTTGTAAGTGGGTCACTAGGCAGTCAGAGCAAAACGGTGATGCTGAAATCCAGATTCCCGCAGAGCCCCTGCCTGTCGGTCACAGAATCGTCCACGGGGAAGGCTGCTGGACCCAGGGCCTCGGCGATCCGGGCAGTTTCTGGAGTCCTCGGGTCTCGCTGTGGGAGCTGGGGGAAGGGGAAGCCAGGGCTTGTGGCCCTGAGCAGGCTCCCTCCGGGCGCATCACAGGATGTGGTCTTATGGCTGTACTTCTTTGCTGCAGAAACGCAGCCAAAGTGCTCTCTGCGGGGTTCCCACCCCCTCCAGCGGCCGTGAACTTCTGGAAGTGGCTCATTTTCCAGTTTGCAGTGCCCCCCAGCAGCTGACAGAGGGGTGGTGGAAGGAGAAGGGGTGTCCCAGAATGGGCACAGACTCTGAGACCCGACCCAGCGTGAGAAAGGGCACTGGCCAAAGTGGCCCAGCTGGTTGGAAGTGGCAGCCGCCACACCATTCATTCTGAATGGACATGCCCCATGCCGCGTGTGAGGCCAAAGCCCAAGGGGGCGGTTCTGGAGAAGCACTGGCTGGTGTGGTCTTACTTAAAGCAGAGGCCGCAGACTGAGACCTCAGGACAAACCTGACCACAGACGAGCTCCCCGAAGGCCGGGGCACGGAGGGCGGGGTACTCACGCCCTTGGATGGCCTCGCGCTCTCTGGCTCCCCGCAGCACCCCCTGTCACCCCCCCACCCCCACCCCGGACAGCAGGGTGGACCCGGTTCCCCAGACTGGGCTTCCAAGGTGCAGAAATATCATCTCAGTGCCTGGTCTCTGGTAAAAGAGGGGCCGGGAGGCCGCGTGCTTCAAGGGAAGTGAGGCAGGGCCCAGTTCTCTGAGGTTGTGGAGAAGGTTCTCTGCAAAAGCCAGGTGGCTCTTCTAGCTTCTGTCACCTGACCGCCTCCCCGGTTTAAGGCCTGGGCATTGGCGATTCCCTGGGTGAAGGAAGGTCTCTGCCCATCTCTGGAAGCTTCTATGTCCTGAGCAAAGCTCTGGGCTTGACTCTGCTTGGAGGTGGGACCTGGGCAGGCCGGGCAAGTGCTCTCAGCTCGTTTCTCCCTCAGCAAAATGGGACCGAAATATCCACATCCCCGGGTGGTGCTGAAACCCAAAGGAGATGGTGTTCTGGAAGGTTCCTGGTACTTTGTAACCAGCTAAGAACGTGACTTAGAGTCAAGCCAGAGTGTGAACTTCCATTTTAACTCACCTCTGTGCTGGCTGAGAAAGGGTGGGCCTGGCTCTGCCCACCACTCAGAAGTCACTGTCCTGACCCCAGAGTGTCCCTGCCTGTCTAGTCCCCCACTTCCTCCTGTGATGGGCAGGAAGCTCTAACAAGCGGTGGAGTGCAGGACCCCCGTCTCCAGAGCGCCCTTCAGTTTGGAAGATTTGGGGACTTATACCCACGTCCAACCCCCCCCCCCCCCGCCACCACAACGGGGGCTTCTCAGCCGGGGTCCACGGACTCCCGAGTTTGTGCAGAACGCTTGTGGGTCTCTGAGCGCCTGCCCGCTTGTGTCCATCTTTCTGGCTTCGCCAGATGCACAAAGGTCTTAGGACCCCAAAAAAAGGAGAGAATTCCTGTCCGCCACTTCCGGGCTCAGCAGGAGCTCTTATAACTGCTCACATCTGCGACACAGGCTCTCTGAGGGTCGTGGGCATCCTCTGGAGCTAAGTACCTTTGGCCTCCTGGCCCTGTCATTGTTTCTCTCCTTGGAAAAGGACTTTATGGCACCATCGTTTCTAGCACACCTTCCAGGGCGGTTCACGCTTGCTGCCACCTCCAAAGCCCTCAGTCAAAGGCGAAGGGGAGGAGTGTGTGTGGCTCACGGCTGGACTGCAGTGACTCTGGGGATGTCCCTTAATCATCTCCAGCTTCTCCTTCATGCTTTACTTTGCAATTGGGTAATATTTTTTTTTTTAGAGAGAGGGCACCAGTAAGCGAGGGGCAGAGAGAGAGAGAAGCGGGGCCTCCCCGGGCTCATGTGTTACCTGGAGCGGGGCTCGAGCTCACCCCATGGGTGACTCGAACTCATGAACTGTGAGCTCATGACCTGAGCCGAAGTCAGATGCTTAATGACTGAGCCACCCAGGCGCCCCGTGCAGTTTGATGATATCTATTAAGATAAAATGCACATGTCTTTTGACCTACCGGCCATTCCGCTCCTAGGATACGGTTACACGTGTGTGGAATGACGTGCACACAGGGCTATATTCATACACGGCGCCAAGGGACGCGGGTGGCTGGCAGGCAGGCGCTGGAGGACCCGCGCGCAGGTGTTCACTCCGGGACGGTGACCAGACCAGACCACGGTCACCGCAGCCCCCCGGGGGGGGGCAGGCAGGACTTGCTCCCCTTCCTATGGCTTAATTCACCCCTCCTCCCCTCCCTCCCCCAACTACCTCCTCTCTCGCAGATCGAAACCCACAAGCTGACCTTCCGCGAGAACGCCAAAGCCAAGACAGACCACGGGGCGGAGATCGTGTACAAGTCGCCCGTGGTGTCCGGGGACACGTCTCCGCGGCACCTCAGCAACGTGTCCTCCACGGGCAGCATCGACATGGTAGACTCGCCCCAGCTCGCCACGCTAGCCGACGAAGTGTCCGCCTCCCTGGCCAAGCAGGGTTTGTGATCAGGCCCCCGGGGCGGTCAATAATCGTGGAGAGAAGAGAGAGAGTGTGGAAAAAAAAAGAATAATGATCTGGCCCTTCGCCCTCTGCCCTCCCCCAGCTGCTCCTCACAGATCGGTTAATCGGTTACTCACTTTAACCTGCTTTTGTCGCTCGGCCCTGGCTCGGGACTTCAAAATCAGTGACGGGAAAAAGAGCAAATTCCAGCTTTCCAAATTGATGGGTGGGCTGGCGATAATAAAATATTTTTAAAAACATTTAAAAAGACGACCACACCCACCATTTCCTTGGGCAATTACTTTTGATTCTTTTTTTTTCCCCCTCCGCCTAGAAGAGGGAGGAGAGGCTCTGCGAGCTGCTTCTGGGGAATCTCAAGGGACTGCGGGCGCCCCTGCTCTGCCCTGTCCTGGGGGTGTCACAGAGGCAGCGGCAGCAGCAACGGATTTGAAACCGGGTGCCCTGTGGGAGCCGCGGGGGCGGATGTCAACTTTGTGGTGGGGGTTGGGGGAGGAGCCCCGGAGAGGCTGAGGCAGGGGAAGGGGGGGAGGAGGGAGAGGGCAGAAGGGACAGTGTGGGAGTGGGTGATGGGGGGGCGGGGAGCCACTGCTCTCTGCCTGGAAGGACAGTGGGAAGGGCAGACCGCCTCGGCCGCCCACAGCTCGCTGGCGCCAGGCGGCCTCCCTGTGCTCGGTGGCCCGGGGTCCGCCGCGGGGGCCCGTGTGCCACCGTCCCCGTGGGCGGCCCGTTCCCAAAGGCTCCGGTTGGCGGGAGGAGGTGGTCGGTTGGCGGGAGGGGGGCACCCTGTGGATCGCTTCCGCTTCCTCGGAGAAGACTGACCTTGACGTCCCGAGCGCTGGCCTCTTTCTCCCTCCCCGCAGGGTGGGGGCCCCACGGAAACCCTGTTTTATTGAGTTCTGAAGGTTGGAACTGCAGCCACGATTTTGGCCACCTCACAGTTCTGGGACTTTAGGGCTAAACCAGTTCTCTTTGTAAGGACTCGTGCCTCTTGGGGGCATCCGCCTGTTCCCAAGCCTGGGCCTCTGGCATCCCTGGAGCGTGCTGGGGTCTGGGAGGTGGGTCCTGAGCCTCCTGTCCCTCCCGTGGCCACTGCAGCCACCTGTCCTCCCTCCCCCCCACCATGCCCATGTGTCTGCTGTGCGGAGCCCAGTCACTGCCTGTCCCCCTCATGATGTCACACCGTCCCGAGTTCCCAGCCTCACCACGCCCCTTTCTCAGCACTGGACGTTGTTCAGACGCAGGAGGCACCTGCTCTCAAATAAAGGGGTGCCTGAGCGAAGGCAAAACCCAGGCACAAGGTGAGATCTCGGTCCCTTGGTTTAAGTTGTAACTCACCCAACCGGTGTGTCCCCTCACAATGAACCTGATGACCGTACTCCATCCCTTACCCCCCACCTCTCCTCGCAGACGTGAGCCAGGGTGGGCTCAGCAATGACCCGGGATGTTTTGGCCTTGTTTCTACTTGGAGAGCCTTTTCCTCCCAGAAGGCCTGGTCCCCTTCCTGAGTTGAACTGGCAGCAGGTTGGCCGTCCTGGGTCCAGAGGCGGCAGCAGGTCAGGCAGGCAAGGCCCCTGGGGCAGGGCCACACTCTGTGCCCCGATTCCACCCGAGCTTGTGACTGCCAGCCTCTCCGAGGGCCCCGCCAGCGCTCAGCCCTGCATACCCCGGGAGGGGAGCACGCCCCCTCGGAAATGGTTCTTCCCCCCACCCCCCCCCCCGCCACCCCCCCGTCCCAGCTGGAAGCAGTGCTGTCTGTCCTGCTGGAGCAGCTGAACATATACATAGACGTCACCTTTCCCTCCCCGTCTGCACCCTGTCGCGTTGTAGTCTGATTTGTCTGTTTATGCTTGGATTCACCAGAGTGACTTTGATAATGAAAAGGTTAAAAAAAAAAAAAAAAAAGGACGCATGTATCTTGAAATGCTTGTGAAGAGGTTTCTAACCCACCCCACGGGGGTCCTAGATGTCTGTCCCTCCCACACGGGGGGCTTGGCTCCGGGTAGCCGGTGTGGCTCTACCCGGTCACAACCTCCTGATCTGAAAGGCTTCCGGGGCATCTGGGACCAGGTTCTGACATTGGAGAACCTTCAGCTTGGAGGAAGGCCCAGAGCACAGGACTGGGACAGGATCCTGGGGCAGAAGCTACGGCGCCCCCTTGCCGCCCGGCTGGGACTTCCCTTTGTTGGGGCAGAGAGAGGTGGATCTTGTGGCCGGCCTGGTCTGCAGCGAGGAGATGGCCCTCTCCGGTCACAGCCAGAAGCCCCCAGCAGCCACGAGGGTCTTATGACACCCTGTGTCACAAGAGAAAGGAACCCGGGACCAGCCGGGGAGAGGCCTGGGGTCCCACTGCAAGCTGTCCCCCTGGAAGGGCAGCCCCAGCCTCCCCACCAAGCGCCCTCCAGCCACAGCAGGGCTTGGATGGACTGGCCGCCCCGGATGAGCCCCGGGGGCCCGTGCTGCCTGACTGCAGCAGGGTGACAAGTCAGGAGACGCCATCCCCAGAGCCTTGGTGGGGGCCCCCGCTGACCTTGCACAAGCCCCGTCTGCTGCCACGGGGAGAGGAGACAGCCTTTGTGGAAAATCGCCATTTTAAAGAAATTCAGCGACCTCAGGCCCAGTTCTGCCACTTCCGGTTTGGGCACCGTTTAAGGCACCCCTGCGGACTGGTGGGCGTCCAGGGCCGCCTCTCTAGGGCTGGCGGCTTCATTTGCAGCTCGAGCTTTCCGTGCAAGGAGTCATCTGGGCCCAGAACTAACCCGCCGTGAGGCTCTCTGCCGCTTGGAGTCCCAGCTGCCCTTAGAAGGGTTCTGAGGAAGGGAAGGGAACTGTGGTTCGGAGTTGGTAGCTCTTAGAGACGCGACCCTGCAGCCTTGCCACGGACTCTGGCTGCGCCTCTGTCTGCACTTGCCCTACCTTATCTGAGGGCCTTGCTCAGAGGGCTCCGGGATCTCCCTCGTCGGGGAGGGGTGCGGGGTGGGGACTGCTGGGGTCGGCCTAGAGATCACGGTCTAGGGTGACCAGGTCAGTGAGTCAGGGAGATTGCAAAGGGATGCTGGCTTGTGACCTTCAATGAGGACAATCCCCCCCTCCCCCCGCCACCACCAGGCTGGGCACTCTCGACCACCCCCGTTCCCCCCACGTCCGGTCCGCGTCCCCTGGGTGGGCTGTGCTGTGCGCCTGGTTCCTTCAAGCTCTCCACTCACTTATCCGTAGTTCTATTTAAACGGACTTCAACGCGGAGACTGTATCCTGCTTGCGATTGCTTGTCGTGCTTCTGGGGGGAGGGGGGAGGAACCTGTAAGATAGTTACCATGGGCAGAGGGAAGTCTTGGAGGGCAGCAACCACCGAGTAACCCTTTTCTTCGGACCACCCACGTTTGCTAGAGGTCCCTGGGGTCCCGCCAGCCGGCCCCGTCTCCTTCCCCGCCAGGGGCAGGCAGCGAGGCTTGGGGAGGAGTCTGGAGACAGAGCTGCCCCCTCACGGGGCGTCCCCCGGCCCACAGCCCCGCCTGCCGCAGACCCCGGCATCTTTCCATCTATCTAAGCCGCCGGAGCCTTCGTGCCACCTTTCCCACCTGCTGCTGCGGACGTGCAGCCTGTGCTAGCGGCTGCTGAGAGCTCTTCCTCCTTCCTTCCCCCCTCTTTTGTCTTTGTCCCCAAGTCAGGCCATCGGGTGGGGATGAGGGTGGAGGTGGAGGTGGTCAGCTCGTCGCACCTGCAGACCTGTGGCTTCGAGACTTCTGGTTTCTCTTCAGCTCTGAAAAGGGTTACCCTGGGCACCGGCCCAGAGTCCCCCCTCCTAATGGACTTAGCCCCGTGAATTTGCAGTGTTGGGCAGGACAATCTCTGGCACTCGCAAGTCCCATGATTTCTTTGGTAATTTTGAGGGTGGGGGGAGGGACATGAAACCATCTTAGCTTAGCTTCCTGTCTGTGAACGTCCATATGGTGTATTGTGTGTTTTAACAAACGATTTACACTGATTGTTGCTGTAAAAGTGAATTTGGAAATAAAGTTATTACTGATTAAGTAAGGTCTCCGTGCATGGATTCAAAGGACAAGAAAATGATTCAGGATGTACGATGTGCAAGTCCTTTCCTAACCTTAGAGAACTTCGCTCCCAGCAGGAAATGTCAAGGTTGCTAAAATCTCTCTCTGGGGCCTGCAGGTGCAGGAAGAGTTCTCAAGACTCGTTCATTTTCACTCGATTCTGATTCTGGTGCTGGGAGTCCGTCCCGATCCAACTCAAAGAAAGGCCAGTACCCTTGTAGGTGGGCTCACAAGGCTGCACTCCAACTCCAGAGTCTGTTAAGACCCACACCGGCATATTCAGAGGGGCCACGGCTGCAGCGGGTGTAGGAGATCTCGTTTGCTCCCAGAGGCCCGGGGCTGGAGCAGAACACTAGGCCCGCCAAGGCTTAGATTCCTTCCAGGCTTCCGGAGCCGCATTCCTCTCTCCTTCGGGTCCTCATTAGATTGGGGAAGGAGTCCGCTACACGGAGATAGCAGATAGCCCCTAGCAATGCCACGAAGAAAACAAATACCAAACAGTAGCCATATTAATTCCTGTTCGTTAGTAATGAGGTCAAGGTCCTAAGAAGGAGCCCTTCAATCTTCATACAAAGTTTCAAAATACCGGTTTTCTCCGCTTTCCCCCTTGTGCTCACTCTAGCCACTGCGGGCAGAAGCTTAAGCAGAGAAGGTCTTAAGTGCAGCCACAGACGCAGGAACAGGGCGGCCAGAGAGAAAGGCTCCCTCACGACTCGGCGCTCATCGCCAGATGACTACCGTGGAAAAAGGGAATGAGGCCTGCCGGCGTCTTTCTCTCGTACATACAAAACCCAGCCCGTAGGCTCCTCAGAAGAACGATGCTACGAAGTATGTACATTCTCACTGACCCCAACCCCAGAAAAAGCGGTGAGAGGTGGGATCTCCCTGAGAGCAATTCAGAACAGTTCTAAGATGTCGTACTGCTGGCCTCACTAGAGAAGGAACATCAAGAGGCAATGACCAATTGCTTACTCCCAACAAAGTTTATCTACACAGAGCCCCCTATACCCTGGGCACCCCTTACTGCCCCCCCACCCCGACTCCATCCTCTCCCTGGTGACCATCAGGTGGCCCTGCCAGGTGCCCAAGGACGGAACGGAGACTTCCCAAGGTTCAGAGCAAGTCCAGGGACCCAGAGAACTAACTGCTCCAGTGGGACAGGGTCCTAAGCTGCCACCCCCGACGTGGACCCAGTCAATGTCAACAAAGGCCTGGCAACACAACGTTCTGTAACTTTTTTTTTTATTTTTTTCAATTTTTCCTTCCTTTTTTTTTTTTAAGCACTAGTCTGTGCTTTGCGAACAGAATCAAGACATTAACAAAGATCAGCTTCTCTGAAGAAAAGCATTTCTATAGAACAAAGACAGCTACATGTTTCGCTGCCAATACACAGCTCAAAGCAGGAAAAGAAAATATTTACAAAATACAAGGTTTTTTTTTTCCATTTTTGTTTTTGTTTTTTTTTTTTTAACAATGCTAAAAGGGTTATTCAGAATTTTCAACCTTATAAATAGAAGAAGCACTTTATGCATAGGGATATGGTGCATTATTGTTTTTAAAGAAACAATGACAAACCCTTTAACTTGCAAACAGAATCAAAAAAAATCACTAATGTTGAAAATTGTGAAAAAACCCCAACCATTAAGCAGTTTGTCTACTATTTTTATACGATTACAAAATGGCAACAAAAAAAAAAAAAAAAATAAAAATAAAGAAGTTCTTATTGCCCCCCCCTTTTGGTGATGTGATCATACATGAGACAGGCACGAGGTTGACCAAGGGGGGTGATGAGGGAGTGATGGGAACCACAGCTAGGACCAGACAACGTTCCACAGGCAAGGGGAGCGTGGGAGAGGAAAGGCCGGACACCAACAGGGAAGTGCGTGTGGGGGAAATGGGACCAAATGAATCCACGACGACAGAATCCTAGAGGGGAGATGACTGCTCGTGTCCCTGACCCCCCAGTTTGCAGAGGAGTGGGAATGGAAGTAGCCCTAACCCCACCTTCACAGACGGGGGACACAGTTGGTAAAAACATCCGGGTGGAAGGCCTGGTGTGTGTGGGTGCGCGGGTGGCATCGGGGAGCAGAGAGGGAGCGCAAGGGGCGGGGCAGGGACCTGAGCAGCCGCAGTCACGTTACTGCAGTGGAGGAGTCAAAACAGAGAGGACCAAACGCAGCGGAAACCCAGACTAGGTCTCCAAGATCTGGATGACAAAGGGAAGCCGTTCTGTCGACTGAGAGTTCGGAACAGGTGGTGGTTATGGCCAAGAGGCTCTGGTGGGCGTGGGGGTGCCCTAGCACAGATGGCCAAGGGGGACCCGGCCAGGAGGGCCAGAGCTGGGCCGGGCCGCCGATGGGAGGAGAGGAGAGGAGAAAGGGTGAGAGTCCAGAGCGTGCTGTTCTCCCCCTATCCTGACCTCAGGCGGCAACGCTGAGCGGGGAGCTTGCCATTCCCTCTGCCCACGTGGCTGTCCCACCCTGTCCACAGGTGCGGGGCAAGGGGCGCGGGGGGGGGGGGGGGGGTGGTCACCTAACATCTCTAAGTCCAGTGATTCAACAGTGCGGAGGATGTGCCAGGACCAGGCCAGCAGGGTCTTATCCTGAACTTCTGTTTGCCAACTGGAGGAAGTGCTCAGGTGTGTGACAACAAAACATGGAAACCAAAACCAAACAAAACAAAAATCAAAACAAAACAAAAATACCAAAGTAGAATCTAAATTCCTTAAATTCACTAAAAACTGTGAAAATTTCCGGCATATGATGTTTGAATATCAAACGCAGAGATTTCTGAAGCTTTAATGCCAATAGTTAGTGAGTCTGTTTAGATTCTCGTATCCCGCTCATCTGTGAGCTGGACGCTGAGCTGTGACTGTTGTCGCCAAATGCCGACTCTTGAGGGGGACAACGGGGGGCGAGGTGGGGGCCACCTCTGCCTCTCGGCCAGTCTTGCTGCCTGAGGTGCGCCGAGTACAGCGGGCTGCCCGTTCCTGTGCATCCAGTTGGTCCTCACACTCCGTCTGGGGACTGTATGCCAAGGGGAAGGTTCGCCGTTCCCACGGCTGGACGGACTGTGGGGAGACAAACCGCCATGGTGAGAAGCCGGTTCCAGACTACGTTCCGCCCCAAGGCCCTGGCCCGAGACGCGTGGATTCAAGTCCATGACCCATCTCCAGACTTCCTGGAGCGGTCCAGGAAGAGCCCTTACAGAGCCGGCAGTTCCATGGCACCTTCAGAAGATCAATTTCAAGTGCAGCCCCTTGTCCCCTTTAAAATGGGGAGGGGAGTAAAAATAAATAAATAAATAAAATAAAAGTAAAATAGGGGCGCCTGGGTGGCGCAGTCGGTTAAGCGTCCGACTTCAGCTCAGGTCACGATCTCGCGGTCCGTGAGTTCGAGCCCCGCGTCGGGAGCCTGTTTCCGATTCTGTGTCTCCCTCTCTCTCTGCCCCTCCCCTGTTCATGCTCTGTCTCTCTCTGTCCCAAAAATAAATAAACGTTGAAAAAATAAATAAATAAAAAATAAATAAATTAAAAAAAATAAAAGTAAAATAAAATGGGGAGGGGAGTCCTATGACGCAGACCCATCTTCAGCAGGGGCTGTCCCCCTCCCCTGCTCTATCCCCCCACCCTGCCAACCCCCACGCAAAGGCCGTGTGTCCCTCACCTGTTCATCCAGCCCCAGCTCCGGTGTGGAACAGCGGGTGTCTTCACTGGCCAGGTGTCGTAGAGCATCCCGAGCCACAGGGGTGAGGGGCGCCGAGTGCAGTTCCGGGCTAATGGGGCTCCTTGGGGACTGACCGTGGGAGAACTCCGACAAAGAGTGGCTACTACTGACATCAGGAGAGGCGGGCTGGGGGGTGGAGGGGTTGGCACTGCCCAGCTGAGGGGTCGTCCGGCCGTCTGATGACCTGTAAGACCTGTACACCAACGAGTGCAAACCTGAGTGCCTGGGTAATGGGGGAGGACGCTCTATCTTGGGCGGATGGGGAGGAGGCATGAAAAGGGCATCCCGACCAGAGGAGCCGAGGGAGACGGACACCCAATGGTTCTTTCCCAGAAACCACACGTCCTCTCGTTTCCTCCCACCACCATGTAGGGGGCGGGGTGGGCGGAGGGGGCACACAGGACAGTCGTAAGAGCCCTGTGTGCCCATCATCCCGAGAGAAGGCCACGGCTGAACAATGCCAGGGGCTATTCTCTGGCACAGTGCCCAGTGAATTCCCAGGAAAGGGAAATCAGTCTAGACTTTGAAAACTGTAGTCAAGGGAAAAAAGGCAAAAACAAGAGCCCTAAATCTTTCTACTTGAGAACCCTGAGGGCTTCTGCCACTGTTACAATAAATGGAGACAGGATGGGTCAGTTCTCTCATGCACGACCACCACCCCCCCGTTCCGCTGTCCTAAGGAAGGTTACCCTGGGTGAGGCCTCCAAAGCTCCTCTGGTTAAATCACCACGACCTGCAAATGGCCTCCTCATGCCACGGACACTACATCTGATCTTAGCCAAAAGGCCGAGAAGCGATCCTAATGCCACGGACAGCTGGCGCCCGGAGCCCAGGAGAGCATGAAAGTTTGCCACAACTGGACAGTCGTCCAGCACTCAGCAAGGACCTAGCCACGGGACCACGTGCCCTCATCAGTTCCACCAAACACCAGGAACTTCTGCGCTCAGGGCCACTGCCAGTGGAGGAGTATGCAGAGCGCCTGTGGGGCAGTGGCAGTTCCACAGACACGGCGGCCAACTCCCTGCCCACCCTCCCTTCACAGGCCTGGCCACCTGAGCCTGCCCCATCACCTGCTGCCCCGCCGCTGGGGTGGCACACTCGTGGTCCACAACCACCGAGCCCTCTCCATCTCCTCACACTTGGCATGTAGGGCGGCGAAGGCTGCATCAGATAGATCCTCGACCTGCGAGAGAAAAGCTTCACTGATCCCCTCTCCCCTCCAGCAAGCCGAGTTTAAGTATGGGTGGATCAATTCTAGAACAAGCCCCAGCCCTTACTAGGCTCTTCCCCATCCGGACAGGAATGCAATGAGCTTGCACTTGACACCCATGGGTCTTGAGGCACTTGGGATGTGTGCGTGTGCGTGTGTGTGTGTGTGTGTGTGTGTGCGCGCGCGCGCGCGCATCTCCTAACAGAGAATGACCATGCTGTTACCTCCTCATTCTCCTCGTCAGGACTCCCCTTCAGAGACCGAAGATCGACCTCGCGCCAGCTGCAAAATCAAGAAGGGACAATTGTGAGGGCTAGGCAACCGGGGCAGAATTAGTGTGTCTGTGCAAAGAACGAGAGCTGGGCGCCTGTGAACGACCCTGCCCTCTCACGGCTCGGCCTTGGTAGCCCCCAAGGTCTCTGAAAGAGGCTCCACGCTCCAATGCCCCAACAGGACACAGGCTGGGAGACTGTGACAAACTCAAGCAAAGGGACTGTTTAGAGGGGACCACCGCTATTCAGTCCCAGCTGACTGCCACTCTGTGAGAGTGCCTGTACGGGGCTGCCCAATTTCTGAGTTGTCAACAAAGGCTAGAAACAAAGATTCATACGTGAAATCCTGTTTTGATGCCGACAACGAACTCCTCAGTGCTGTCAAACAAACATAGCTGCAGCCAGTTTGTGGCCTGTGGTCTGGCTGGTGCTCATATAATAGAGAACTGTATATAGAAACAATTTCACTCCTATCAGGTTAAGACTTTCTCTTAAGGAGAAGGCAAAACCTAAGGCTAGAACCCCAAGGTCTGTGACAAAAAGGGGAAAAGGCCAAGAACAGGAAGAGCAGGGAGAGGAGCCAATTATCTAGGGCCCCTACCTGGGGGTAAGGATTTCCTTGTATTGTAGTTTCTCTACACGAGTTGTTGCAGCAACAGACATCGGGATGACAATGTTGTTAATGTCGAATGAGCTCTCTCCCCTTCTCCTCCTCACTGGCTGCTGTAAGACAAAGGTAAGTTTAAAAGGGAGGCGCAATTTTGCAAACAGCAAATCATACACCTAAGACTTCAAACATTACTGGATCACCAGCCCCCAGGCACCTGGTCCTTGGGTGGGGGCCGGCCCTGCAGCAGCCACCGTCTACATCAAGGAGGTGGTCTGCCACTACAAGGTCCTCAGGAGAAACGCGAGGTGGCCCTGAGGAGCACCTCCAGCTCACAAGTCTCACTGGTCACCCTCTTCCTTTATGGGCTCACGTGGAAAAAGACTTCAGCTGAATTTTACAGGGTGGGCATCCTGGGGCCTTGAACCTAGTGCTGAGGTTCTGACTCCTCTGTATACACCTTTATCCCCTTCCTTTAAAGTCATCCTTTCTGTTTCCCCCGTTTATCTGTCACTCAGACCCATAGTGGCTCCTAATGCTTAACTGGGCCTAGTGGGGACTCTTCAGGTTAGAAATGCGAGTTCCCTTATCGGGAAAAGACCTCAGAGGACAGGTCCAGCTCAACAGATCCTCTAACCTTGGATATCACGACAGACCTTCCTCCTTGTAGATCTGAACTCTTCAGCTAAGTCTGTACCCACCATCTGCTCAGCCTATGTGGTTTCCCCCTCTTTCTGGCTGTTATTCTTGGGGAAGGGTGGAGAGCTTTCTAGCTCTACCAGTGGAGCTGAATGGAGGAAAATGCAGGAAGAGGACCTGGCTCCACAGTTTCTTGGAGAATGGAGATTTGCTTCTCCAGGAGGCTGAGAAGATCAAACTCTCAGGAAGAAAGAAGACTAACAAGGATCCACTATCAGAGGAGGAGGGGGGCACCCACAGCAGCCCGGAGGCCAGAGCAGGAGTAAAGCAGGGAGCCGGAAAACCCGGTTTCTTCCATGGAGGAAAAAGTCCACCAGCTGCTTGGGCCCAGATAACAAACACCCCACCCTGAAACAGACACCGGCAGCCGAGAGGGGCCAGAGGCAAACGGCAGGATGCCACACACATTGCCGTGGTGACAATACAGCTGGAAACACCCAAGAGGCTGCACTCAAACCCAAGCCCCAAGTGTGGTCAGCTCAGAGGGAAGGGGTTAGCGAACAGCAAGATGAGGAGGAAGCTATTCCCTACAAGTAACCCGTCTACTACTCTGTTCCTGGAGGGCGATACAGGATGGATTCATCCCATCATCTCGGGACATTCGGAGAATGTGGTGAAAGGCAGTGTTTTCCGCGCCAGGATTTTGGCTGCGGTCACCTATGATCCCAGGTTACCACGATGTCTTTTCACCTCAACATCCTTCTCTATCAAATGAGAACAAACTGTCATTTGCCTCACAAATTTAGGATAACTGGTTAACCAGGATGTTCGAAGACTTGTAAATCTTGCCTGGCTGAGTTCTGCAGCTAAGGATTAGTGACTTCATGCCCAAAACCCTCTGCCACTGTCCCATCTCTTTTAAAATTACACTTCCCACTACAAGAAGTGTACCTTAAGGAAGCCTCAAGAGATTGTTTTCCCTAAATCTTGGTCAAGAATGAATGTGAAGCTGGTGGAAACAGGTGTGTATATTCCCTGAATCTTGTGGGCCTGTTATTAGTAGCTTCAAGGGAAAGATATGGGAGTGGGCCCACGACAGCACCCTTGGAGTCTGTCTTGTTATCAACCTTTCTACTATGAAAAAACAAAAATGGTTCAATAGGCTTGAGTGCCCTCCTCCGCCAGGCACTTGGTCTGACTTAACTACTGTCTCCCGTTTAGAGCCAGTGGTGCAGAACGGGTGATGGGGATGGAAAGTGGTTCCTCAGAAGCAAGAGGGAGGAGTGCATTACCAGGCAAAAAGGGGGATGCGGGTCTGGGGCCTCTCCTCTATCAAATCAGAATCTTCAGAGATTTCCTCTTTTTTGACCACTGAGGTGATACTGAGGTATACACCGGCTTTTGGAAAGCCCGCCGTACCTACCCCAGCCCTCCCCGCCCCCAACTTTTTCCAGTGTCGTCTAGCTTCTCTACCTCATTTTCAGGATCTGGCCTACTAGTCTTACTACAAATAAATCCATATTCTTTGAAAACATTTGGCAGTGACAGCCTTAAGGGTGAGCACAGATACAAAATGTGTACTCAATAAGAAGAAAAACTGTCAAGTGATCCAGGCCTAAGTTAACATCCTCCAGACACAGGAGGGCTGGCCGGGTGAGTGAACACTGAAGTCCCCCCAAGAACTGGTCAAGAGTTCAAACTTGAGAATCAGAGATAGACTCTCTGTCTTTGAAATCCTCTGGTTGTCTGAGACCCTCTGAAGGATAATGGAGTTCGTGGTTAAGATACCACATACCTATTTAGACAAAACTTGTGGGTGTAGGAGGTGAAGAAGGGAGGAACGAAGAGGTCATTCGGAAGATTGTCTGACTTTTAAGAGCAAAGACAGAACAACAGGAGCCCGTTTTGTGGGCTTGGGAGTTTCTTGATGTCCACTCTAAAGGGGATCCAAAGCACCCACACAGGGGACCTCTGCGACGCCTGGCCTCAGGCTTGCACTTAAGAGCTGGCTGAGCGGTCAGACTGCCTCGGTTTGAACTGCATTTGTAAGCCTCACAAGTTGCCTCACTTTATGCAATTTACTTATTAACCTTAGAGAGCCTCAGTTTCCCTGCCTACAAAATGAGAATCCTCAAAACCACTTACACCTCAAAGGGCACGATCAGAACTGAATGAGGTAACACAGGTAAAGCAGGCAGAACTGACACAATAAACGTCGTAGTTGCAGCATTTTATTATTACTATCACCATTGCTATTGTAACTACCACCTAAAGGGCCCTTCAGCAGGCACAGGGCAACTACAGGTGCATGTGTTCCAGGAGGCCCACACCGAGGAAGTCAAGTATCAGAAAGCAATCAGCGGGACTGTGTCTGCAACGGCCGTGCGAGCAGCACTCAGGACGGAGCGTGGCGCCAGAAGAGCTGCCCGCCGCCCTGCGCGCACCATAGGAAGTACTGCAGGCAGGGCCCACTGCACCTGTAGTTCTGCTCTGGGGCCTGAGAAGCGAGGCTCTGCCTTCTCCCTCCCTTCCAGGAACCCTAACGTCAGGGCTGGTTCTCAGCGCTCCAGCTCCCCCCGCCCCCAGCATAAAGAAAACAAGGAAATGAAGTGCCTCCAACACTCCTAAGTGTCTGTCCTCCATTCCTCCTCTCGTGGGAACTTCTCGGACCCACAGGATTAGAGCCGCGGCCCGGCGGAGTCCCATCTGAAACCCAGCCCCACAGACCTGGAACAGGCCCAGACCGCCTTCAGAGTCTGTCTCAGCATCAAGCTTCCTACTATGAGAAACAACTCAAGGAAAACAGGTCAAATACCACTACTTTGACAAAAAATGGCACATCAACGGCGAGCCGAGTTCCCCCCAAATCCCACCTTCTACCTCGTCCTCCAGAGCCAGCCACTTGGTGAACCGTGGCTGCGGAGGGACTGTGCAGCCGAGCCCAAGGTACTTACAGACGTGCTGGCCGTAACCTGTGGGCTAGAGCTGGTGGGTGCCGAGGTGTCCGATGAGGTGGAGAGCTGTCGCACCAGGGGACTGTGCGGTGGATGTTGGGTGGCCGCCAAGTAGTTGGAACTGCTCATGTCCGTGTGATGCTTCAACACTGCAGAAGTCAACAAAAAAGGAATACGTGGCTACCTCAAACGGCTCTACTTCTAGCACAAGTTACAAATGCCAGCAATTCATAAAAGCAAAAATGCATTCTAAGCCTAGAGGATAAAAAGGTGAAGCAAACTGGTTGACGGGAGGTAGGGGACCGGGCAGAGGTTGCTGTAGCAGTAAGAAGTGACCTGCACTTAGAAGCAGTAGGGTCCCTCTACTCTGCCTTCCTAGAAAGTGAAGGACAAAGCTGGGGGCAATTGAGAGATGCCCAGGCTGCCCCAGAAAGCCCTGAGCAGATGCAAATGCAGGTAGAGGTGCCGGGCCTGGCCCTACCTTCACTTCTCTCAGATGAATGGTCTCGCAATCTCATTTTGCTGTGGTTTGGGTCGTGCACAGGTGGCGGTGGGTTGAGCAAGCGCTCTGCTTTGGGCGCTGTCACTCGCTCCACCATAGGCACGGCCCCCACATCGTCTAAGTGCTGCCTGTGGGTCCTGTCAGGCCGGGTTTGGTGATGGGACAGCTCTGAAGAGGGGAACAGAAAAAGAGCTGTGAAATCTTCTCTCAATCTTTTCTTATTCGAGTTCCAAGCTCTTGAGTTCTCTCTAGGCCAATGATGGACACTCAGGGCAGCAGGAGAGTCCTCTGGGACCGAAGCTTCTAGCAAACAGCACAATGGCCAGGATAGGCCAGGCAGCCCACAGGGCCCTCAACCAGAGAAATCTGACACCAGCTACAGAAGACAGCCTGCCCACACATGGACCCAATGCCATGCCACTGCTAGCTGTTCCTCGAGCACTCTGGGTCCTGTCCCGAGATGCATGGTGTCTGGAATAGCTTTCAGAGTCCATCTGAGAACATCCGAGACAGGCAGAAGTAGACTGTGAGCTGAATTTGTATCGGTCAATTGCCTCTCCCAACCCCGACACACTGCCATAGCAAAACAGTAACGTTTATAAAGAATTATAAAGTAATTCTTTATAAAAGAATATAAAAGGAATAGAGAAGTAACTGGAGGAAGACTCTCTGGTCCCCTGAAACTTACTGGCTGTTGTCAGGAAGGAGTTGACCAACTTGTGCCTGTCTTTACGAGTTGGATCTGGCAGGCTGCCTGGCATGGGTGCTCTGTGCTTAAGTGAAAACTTTTTGGGAGGTTTGATTTTGTCAAAAGGCTTGTTCTGCCACTGAGATTTCAGCATGCTCTGGAAGTGCAGGCTTGTGGGAACATCTGTAAGGAACACGAAACACTGCGGGTTAATCCAGACACCTGGCCTCTGGGCTCCTCTCTCAAGAAGAGAGGTGTGTTCACCAGTACCCCTGGCTCTCCAGTGGGCGGGGATCTACAGCACACCCTTCTTTTATGTGCCGAGTGGCACGATGACCCAGTGGGGCAAAAGCACTGTCATATGGAAGGTCTGTTGATCGGACCTTTACTGAAGGTTGTTTCTTTTCCTCACAAGCAAGTCACTTTTGCCTTTTATTTTCATGTTAAACGAACACCCCATCTAAAACACCTTCTGTTACATGGATGGAGTTTTCCTTGTTCACGTACTCTGCTAAGTTTGTTAAACTACTGGTGTGAAAGACTGATAAGCATCCCGTTTCTATCCTCCTGGAGACTAAAACATTAAAGCCTGATCCTACCAACACAGTTATTCAGGACATATTCATTCAAGAAATATTTATTGTCTACTGAGTACTATACCCTCCTTCCTCCCTAGCTCCTCACCCTTCACCTAGGGATGATCTATTTTTTTTACCTGATTAGTTAATATTCAGTATCATAAATCTCTTAAGCTTAACTGTGATTTTTTTACCATTTTCTGATTCACCATTTCTCATACCTTTCCGTTTTCTTAGTTTCATTTATTTTCCTAACAAAGGGGCTTTGAGTAATTTCTTCAGAAAAAATATTTCCAGAACTAAAACCATTTTTCTCTCAGACCTTTAAAGCTATTACTTCACTATATTCTAACACCCAGTGTTGCAGACAAGATGGAATCTTATTCTTCCTGAATAGTAGGCAGTCGCTTTTTCTTTTAAGCTTTGCAAAAAAACCCCAAAAACAAAAACCTCATTGTGGTATTACACTGACTCTATAGGTCAATTTGGGGAGAAATGCCTTCTGCCCGCCATCAATTCCAAGCCTTTCAAGCCATCAATGTGGTGTATCTATCTATTTAGTTTTCTTTAACTCTCTCTCAGCAGGGTTTGGCAGTTTTCATTTTAGAGGTCTTATACCTAAGAGTTAATTTAAAATATGTATTTCATTTTGATGTAAGCACCGTTAAGCTCCTTTTTAAAAGACAAAACAGGTTCAGAAAGGTGAATTAACTGTTCAAGGTTACACACTTTAGTATTAGTTAACCAACATTCAAACTTAGGTTTGTATAACCCTTAAAGCCCACACTCTTAGCCCCTACACCATGAGACTATTCTTTGGCCCAGGGAATGGAGAGATTTAATTCTGAGGTGGAATGTGTTAATAGCAGCCAAACAGATTAGGAAAACTACTGAAGTTTTTAAAGATAATAAATATTTGCTATACGTCCAAGTAATGAGATACAGTCTGTGAGGACAGTGCTGTCTTCTGAAACTTTTTTGCATAATCATTCTTTCCCACACTTAAAAATTCACCTACTCCAACCGTTAAAAGACACAGATCAGCTTTCAGCAATTTCAAAGTTGGGGAGATCCCAACCAGGCCAAGGACACTGGCTCTCATGGTGTTCCCAGCCCTTCCACTCCTCCCTCAAGCCCCTCAATAAAATGGTTTGATTCCCCCTGCCTTCCCCAAAAAGGTCAAATGCTTAAACAAAAGAATTTCCTATTAATAAATGATCAAGAACTGAGTTAAGGTAATAGTGGCAAATATTTTTTGCTCTAATTCAGAATGGTTAGGGAAAAGGGTGTGTAGGAAATAAAGCATTGTCTAGAGGCATTCTGAAAGCTGAGCTGAACTGGAATGCATAAAGGCCCCAGAAAGGGGAAAACACTTCCTCTGTATCCCAGGACACCCCTATGTCAACAGAAGCATTGGCAAAGGCTATATGATGGGACAACAAAAGCCTTGTGATTTCATTTTTTCCTTTTCCTTTCCCCAGTCATTGCTCTCCCAAACCTGAAAATTAAGCCAGGATAAAAGGAGGTAGGGAAACAAGCAACCTGATTTATAATGCAAACAGCAACAGACTGGAAATAAGCAGGCCTGGAGTCAGGTCCTAATTCCAACACCGAGTTAGAAGGCAAAAACAAGAACCTACCACTTGGCTGCGTTTAGCTTCATCTGTGAGAAGAGGCAGCAGGCCTAGAGCCGGGCAGGTGACATGCCAGCACACATGCTCTAGCTCTCCCCTCCTCTGCTGCAGACAAAAGCTAAACAATCAGAATACTCTTTCCTACTGTATCCCAAGACCTCAGATCCATCTCAAAAAACGACTTAGTTAAACCCAGAAAACTGCTATGAATCCATTTGAGTAAGCACAGGAGAGGAATTTGTTACTGCTAGACCAGAATGACGTGTTTTTTTTTTTTTTTTATTCATTTTTGAGAGAACGTGACAGAGCGAGCGAGCAAGCGAGCGAGCGAGTACGTGAGCCAGGGAGGGGCAAAGAGAGAGGGAGACACAGAATCTGACGCAGGCTCCAGGCTGTCAGCACAGAGCCCACTGCAGGGCTCGATCTCGGGAACCGTGAGATCATGACCCGAGCCAAAGTCAGATACTTAACCAACTGAGCCACCCAGGCGTCCCCAGAGTCTCTCAGCTCTTAACATGTTATGTCAGACACTTCAGTTCACACCTAATCCCCTTCCCTCACTTAAATGCTCTGAAGTAGAAGCTGCTGCAATGGGAGAATACCAATCTGAGCCCCAGAGCTGAAGTATTAAGCAGAATCCAGAGCAACTTCCCCTATAACCAACCCCACTGCATAGGCAGTTAGGGATAACAACAAACTGCTGGAAGGACTCAGGCTGCTATACTTTGCTAGAAGTTTACTGTGTGTTAACTGCTTTCATATAAGAGTGAACAGGAAGTCAGTTAAATCCCCCAGTCAACGAACAAAAATGATCTCTTAGGGATTGATGGTCTTAGTTCATGCTCTAAGTGGTTACGTAACAACACCTGGGATCCACGTAAAGCTGAAGCCCTGAAATGGATTAGATATGCAGGACCTGAAAGTGAGCAAGGAAAGGGTATGAAACAGAAGAGAATACAACAGGGACTCATTTGGCCAGAGGACTTCACACATTTTGTACCTGTACAGGTAATTCTTCTGTGATGAAGAGAAGAGGGTGTAGATGCTTGATTAGGTCAACAACAACAGGAAAACAGAAGTGTTAAGACAGGAAATAAGAAATAGAAGGAAACGAATACCATTTTAAGCTACTATTTCCTCAGACAAAATAAAAAGACTTTGACTTTACGCTCACCAGGGTCTGACATTCCAGGATTCACTTAACTGTTTTGCTCATTACTATCCACCATTTTCTCAAGCACATTTTCTAGGGTTGTTTTGTAATACTCCCTTCCTCCTCCTGCTGGTAAAACTGCGGTAGCCTTGTACATAGAGTCTTAGTAAGCTCTCTCACAACAGCATAGATCATCTGGCCAGCAGGTGGTGCTCTTATGAAGCCCAAACTCAAGTTAACATTCTTTCCTCCAAGGGTTTGTACATCCTCTACATTTCAAGCTAAGGATTAACTGGCTTGATTAAGTGGGGTGACAAGAATTCTATCATCCCTAACCACACTTAATGGGAACGTTGGAGGTGTGGTCAACAAGGGACACAAGTCTAAAATGAAGAGGTGCAGGTGGTTCCCAACCTAACTACAAAGAAACTGGTGCGGAAACATTAGTAAGACTGCTTGAAAAGCCTGCCATCTCTAAGTAGCTTCTAGACAACAGGCTGTAAAAGGGTGGCCCAGAGGTCAGGTCTGGTGCATGTATGTTTGACCCTCACAGTATTAGGCCGGCTGCTAAGTCTTCACAGTTACTTATTATTCTACACAATGATATATGGGGAATCTTGGAGGTGCTTCACATAGAATAATGGTGCCCTTTAGAGTTGGGCATATTTGTGGCCCTGAAAACCTTACCATGCTATTTGTTTGGATCAAAGCAAAAATATCCCAACAGGAACAATATTAGAAATGCTAACAGAGTTCCCCAGGTCAACCCACAGAAAGTCTAATTCATCCATAGGCAAATATGTTCACACATCCTCTTTACAGGCTCCTAAGGAGATTTCATGACTATCTCTCTTGTCTAAACTCCAATGTCATGGTTAGGAGTTGTGTGAGACAGGGAGAAAAAGAGATCGAAAAAGCATTTAAAGGCAGGCAGGAAAGCGAAGATGCTAAAGACCAGAGAAAGGTCTTTCTCCCTCAATGCTACCTCCAGTTGCTTGAAATGGGATGGAGTAGGAAGTGTAAGGGCAGCACTCAGATCTATAGATATGAACCAGTCAGAAGGAAAAGAAAGTGTCGAAAGGGAACGGGTTCCTCCAAGTAGAGATGTTGACTAAACAGGAGACATCACACAATTGAGTACATGTGATTGGGGGATGGGAAGGAAATTCACAACTGCATATGGTAATACTGTTGACAAAGAAAGATCACCATGTTTATAAGCTGGTATGCAGGGAGTATGGAAGAGGCCTAATCGGAACCATAATATAACTATTGACTTCAGGCTTCCTTATTCAAATATGAGACCATACAATTCAGTACTGTGAATCCTGAGACAGTAACCCAAGAAACATTCCTAGGTCTTCCTGGTGGCTCTGTCTGCAGTTCCAATCTAGAAATGGGTAGAAACCTGATTTCTCTTAATAACCCAGCTAGGAAGAAGCATGTTACATAGTGAAACAAAGGACAGGCAACAGATGACCCAAGTTTGAATTCTAGAACCATCTAAACTCATTAGCCATTTAGTCTGAAAAAGTACAACCTTTCTAAGCCTGTTTCCTGATCTCTCAAACTGAAGTTAACACCTTACAGGATTAGTGTGAGAAGCAGATAAAACTAGTATGAGAAAGGTGCTTTGTAAACCATAAAATGCTATACAAATAAAATCTTCAGTTACACGAGCTATAATCCAAATGCAAGAGAAGGTAAAAGCCAATGACCCTGGAATCTGAAGTACACAGGAAGACATGTTAGTGTTTTCTACTCACTGTGTGCTAAAGTTTATTTACTGCTCTACCACTCCTGACCTAAATAAAACCCTGCCTAGCTTGCAAGCCATATGATTCAAGTTTTCTAAACATTTCTACTCTTATTAGAAGTCCTATCGTAACAGGAATATTAGATCATGCCCTTACAGTCAAGGGAGTTCTGATAACATGGCCTGGAGTAGTTATAGGATTTAGGTAGCCAAAAAATAATTCAGTCATTTGAAGAACACATAAAGAAAAGGGGATTATAGTAAACCAATGTTTGACCAACTATTAAATAGAAGAGGGCATTCTCTAGGATAGCTATCAGTCATGCTTATTTTTTATAAATAAAGTTTTATTGAAACACAGTCATGCCCATTTGTTTACATATTGTCAATGCTGCTTTTGTGCTATAGTGGCAGTCATATAGTTGCAACCCAGGCTATACAGAGGAAGTGTGTCCTGCAAAGTCTAAATTATTTAGCATCTGTCCCTTTAAGTAAATGTTTATAAACCATTCATGCTAAATGCTTCTTTTTTTTTTCATACCACCAAGTAAATCTTAAAATCCCACACTAATTCTTATTCCTCAGACTCCTATTTCAATTACCCTCCTTTCAAAAACTTGTACAGACTACCTCTGGGTGTTATGAAGGACAGAGTAGGGATAAAATACGGTTCCTTCTCTTTATGTACACACACCCTGGAAAGCCAGTCATGTAAGCACAGTGATACATACAGCCCCAGTAGAAAGACATTCTCTCAAAAGAGTGCTGCCCTTCCTACTTACACCATGGCACACACAGACGATGGACCAGGTTGCTTGTGGCTGGAAGCAACTGTCCTTAGGCCCACCCACAGCCACTTGAAAGGCTGGGGGGAAATCTCTCTCCTGGCAAGGTGCAATCTTTTAGTAGCACATTCTGGTCTGGCACATCTGCTGCACCCTATTTGCAAAAATTCTAAGGGACTCTGGTGAGTGAAATGGATTTTCTGGATGGCACGTGGGTTGTACCAGGATATTAGCTGACTTTCTTTCACTTGAATCCTGTAAGTCTCAAAAAAACCTTTGTATTCTGTGGCCTTTCTTACCATCTGGAAATGCTAGAACTGGGTGAACACAAGAGTCCAATTGGGAAAGGCGTTCCAACAGAGGGGCTTCGTAGTGAATTTCCGGGGGCACGGTGACGGTGCTGCCTGAGCCACACAGCGCACAGGAGGGGTTCACATCACAGCCAGAGCGCATTGTGCTGTTCCGGTGAACCTGCGAAAAGCCAAACAAAACACAATTCGTTGTCTGATACAACCCCAGCTCTCACTCATCCCAAAGATTCAAAAGACGCTTTCTAGATACCTGTATGACACTACTAACAGAAGTTTGATTCGTTTGTTGGAAGATTCCCTTTTTTGCACCCTGACCTTCAAAGTAATGAACTTGTTTCTTCTTCAATGATGAAATCCAATTATTTGCAGTCCTAAGTGCTCATCTAGGTGCCAAACTTGTGAGCTTAAAGCTACTGGACATGACTTGCTTTCTTCAGCAATTTCATCCACCTAAGGGCCTGAATAACCAATCACACAGTCTCCTGTGCTTTTCACAACTCCTTCTGAAGACTTTAGGTAGTCTCAAACCAAATGACAAGTTTTCCAGGACTACACAGAACTCATTAGCTACTTTATTTAACCCAACCTAAGACCTACTGTTTTAAAGTTCGTGCCTAAATAATGAAAATAAATTTGGTATGGTGAGTGTTGACACCCGGAGTCTTTGTGTCAGATTATTAAATCCACGGGGACAAAAATTATTTCCATTAAACTGCCTTTGTACACACGTGGGTAGGATAAGAAATAACCTCTCCTGCTAAGTCCACAGCGAAATGAAATCTAAATCTTCAAAAGACTTAATTCTGTTTTAAAAAGGCGGGGGTTAAACAATTTTACGCTCTGAGAAAAATTTAGGTCATGCTGAATGCAGGATCCCTAGGCTCTCGTGTCAGGGTGAACAACTCCAGCATATGCCAAATCGTGATCTATGAAAAGTCATCTGGGCAGCATAGAGTCCTAGAAGAAAAGGACTTGCCTGTGGAACAGCACCATGAGAAGAGATGCTCTGAGCAAGGGTAGCATCAAAATTCTGTTAGCAAAAAGGCTGTAACAACTTAAGAGCTGCATTTAGGTTCAGGACAAACATCTTTTTTTTTTTTTTTTTTTTTTTTTTTTTTTTTAATGTTTATTTTTGAGAACGAGAACAAGCAGGGGAGGGGCACAGAGAGAGCGGGAGACAGAGACTCTGAAGCAGGCTCCTCGCTGTCAGCGCAAAGCCCAACACGGGGCTTGAACCCGTGAACCATGAGATCATGACCTGAGCCGAAGTCGATGCTCAACCTACGCAGTCACTCAGGCGTCACTACATAGACATCTCTTGAAAGCTATCTGCCTTTACAGACATGTATAGGAGAAAGATAAATATGAGAACAATGCGGTCTTCATCAACATTCCCCAACCGCCTCCCCTTCTTGCAACCATGTAGATGGGTGGCATGCAAAGAAGGGGCTGTGGGGGCACTTGGGTGGCTCAGTCGGTTGAGCATCCGACTTCAGCTCAGGTCATTATCTCACGGTTGAGGAGTCTGTGTCCCGCATCAGGCTGTGTGCTAGCAGCTCAGAGTCTGGAGCCTGCTTCAAATTCTGTGTCTCTCTCTCTTTCTTTCTGCTCCTCCCCCACTCGTGTCTGTCTCTGTCTCAGAAATAAGCATTAAAAAAACTTTTTTAAAAACAACAACAAAAGGGGCTGTGAAGGTCAGACTGGGTAACTTGCACTAAAGTAAAAGAATTCTAATAAGCTGCAGTTGTAGATGCCACTGAAAGGGAATCATACCAACCAAGCATGATACTACTGTGTAGACAACATTAACTGGTACTGTTTTGGGAAAAAATATCCCTTGCACTCTGTTTAATCAGGGTTGGCTTTTGGAAGAGATAAAGAGGTAAAGAGAGAGAGTATATGTTGGCAGAGACAAAAACCACACACCACACTGTGGATGAATGGGAGGATTTACGTAATTAGTTAGGATCTAAAAATTGTACCAAAACTTAAAACATTAAAAAGAGATGAGAAAAAGATACCAAAATCAAAATAACAAATCTTAAAATGGAGGTATGTTTTTTCCCTCATAAACTAACACACAACACCAATTAGCTCTCTATATGAAAAATGAACATTTTATGGCTACAGTTCACCCTTGAGTCAACCAACAGCTAATAGATGAGGTGTAGAGTAAAAAGAATATAGCAAGGATAACAAAGTAACACTAAAAGATTAAATCAAAGCTGAAATTGCCAAAAGAGGAAATACATGCTAGAAACAGCAAATTTAAGAGCTGTTCTTTGGGAGCTTTCCTTTTTTCTTCCTTCCTAAATCCACCTGAAGGGTGGGGTGGACAAGAACAGACGGATTAACTATAAGACTGGATTAATGAAGAGAAAAAGGAATAAATGCATATGTATAAGAACTCAAAAAAGCACTAGTTAAGTGAAAATCTGGAAACCATGTGTGTATATGTAATATGTGTGCACACTTATGCATTTCTATAATGTTTAAATGTTACATATTTTTGTATTCCATCTAACAAGGGAATACCATACTCACGCCTATAAAAAGGTAGAGGCTCAGACAAGTGTATTTCCTTGGTGAAGTCTTTAAGAACATTAAAGAAGAGACAATCTTCTATTCAATTAAAATGGCTGATACTGACATAAAGAAATCAGAATTCTATTGTCCTTTGAGAAAAATAAAATTCTAACAAAAATTTGACTAAAGTTTTGTGCACATATGTAATTTAAACATCAATCTCACTTTTGAACGAAAATCTGCGAAGTAAAATATTAATAAACACAAGCTAGAAGTATAAAAAATATCTTTAATACAATTTATTGAAAGATAAATTTTGGGGCGCCTGGGTGGCGCAGTCGGCTAAGCGTCCGACATCAGCCAGGTCACGATCTCGCCGTCCGTGAGTTCGAGCCCCGCGTCAGGCTCTGGGCTGATGGCTCAGAGCCTGGAGCCTGTTTCCGATTCTGTGTCTCCCTCTCTCTCTGCCCCTCCCCTGTTCATGCTCTGTCTCTCTCTGTCCCAAAAATAAATAAAAAACGTTGAAAAAAAAAATTAAAAAAAAAAAAAAAAAAGATAAATTTTGAACTCTTTTGAAGGACGGTTTGGACAACTTTAAAATTACTTCATTCATGGGAATGCAAGCTGGTGCAGCCACTCTGGAAAACAGTATGGACCATTGTGTAAGGGTGAGTACTCTGGACTCTGAAAACAGTATGGAGGTTCCTCAAAAAACTAAAAATAGAACTACCCTAGGACCCAGCAATTGCACTAGTAGGTATTTATCCAAGGGATATAGGTTTGCTGTTTTGAAGCGGCACATGCACCCCCATGTTTATAGCAGCACTATCAACAATAGCCAAAGTATGGAAAGAGCCCAAATGTCCATCGATGGATGAATGGATAAAGATGTGGTATATATATACAATGGAGTATTACTCGGCAATCGAAAAGAATAAAATCTTGCCATTTGCAACTACGTGGATGGAACTGGAGGGTATTATGCTAAGTGAAATTAGAAAGACAAAAATCATATGACTTCACTCATATGAGGACTTTAAAAGACAAAACAGATGAACATAAGGGAAGGGAAACAAATATAATATAAAAACAGGGAGGGGGACAAAACAGAAGAGACTCATAAATATGGAGAACAAACAGAAGGTTACTGGAGAGGGGGTGGGAGAGGGAATGGGCTAAATGGGTTAAGGGGTACTAAGGAATCTACTCCTGAAATGATTGTTGCACTATATGCTAATTTGGATGTAAATTTAAAAAAATAAAAAAAAAATTACTTCATTCACACATGCTTTGCATAAATGCACAGCTAGAATTTATCCTACAGATATGCTTATTAACTACACAAAGACCCACATTCATAAAGAAATAAGATGCTAAATTATATGCATGAACCTATTTATGTTTTTCTTTTTTTAATCACAATGTATATTTTACAATAAGAAAACAAATTTTAAGGGGTGTCTGAGTGGCTCAGTCAGCTAAGCGTCTGACTTCTGCTCAGGTCATTCTCATGGTTCATGAGTTCAAGCCCCACACTGGCTTCTCTGCTCTCAGTACAGAGCCTGCTTCAGATTCTCTGTGTCTCTGTCTCTCTCTCAAAAATAAAATAAACATTAAAAAAAGAGTATTTTAATACTTAAAAAAAAAAAGAGAGAAATTAAAGAAAACAACAAATATAAATGACCAGGTGGAGATTTCTGAATATCAAGATTATTCAATATTAGTAAACCAATTAACACAATTTTATTTGTGTATTTAACTGCTCACTCAATACCTTCACAGCTATTATATAGGCACCTCAGTTCAAAACTGAGCTCCTACTCTTCCCAATTTTTTGCTGCTCAGTCCTAAATCTTTGGACTCATCCTAAACTCCCTTCTTTTACGAAACCCCATTATCTAATCATGATGTAATCCTATGGTCTCCATCTTCTAAATGTATCCAGAATCCAACTGCTTTATATACCATCTCAATTGCAGTCACCCTGATCTAAGTCAGCATCTGTTCTCATATGAATTGTAAACTTTTTAAAAATGTTTGTTTATTTTTGAGAGTGGGGTGGGGGGCCGAGGGAGAGCAGAAAGGGGTGGAGATATAGAATCCGAAAGCAGGCTACAGGCTCTGAGTTGTCAGCACAGAGCCTGACGTGGGGCTCAAACTCATGAACCGTGAGATCATGACCCGAGTCAAAGTCTGGTGCTTAACCGAATGAGCCACCCAGGCACCCCTGTTATACGAATTTCTTAAATAACTTCTAACTGGTCTTCCTGCTTGCCCCTCCTTCCAACTAATCAAAATACAGTAGTAGGTGTAACCTTGGCTTACCAGTCCTCAGCTCAAAATGCTCCAAAGGCTCGTCATTTCATGGGGAATAAGAGCCAAAGTTCTTGCAATGGTGCACACAAAACCTTTATACCATCTGTCACCTCTATTGCCTCTCTGACCGCATTTCCTTTTATATTCCCACTTCTCTCCTTGCTCAGTTCCTCTGACTGCTTTGCTATTTTCTCAATATGGCAGGCAAAATTCTAAATCACAGGCCTTTGCACTTGGCTCTTCTATTAGTTCCACTGTCATTCCTCTCACCTCAGGTCTTCTTAAAAATGGCTGTTATTTAGAAACATGTAAGTGAAAAAAAAAAAGATTCTATTCTTGATTGTAACAATAAAAAATACTCTAGCTAAGCTTAAAACCTGTAAACACAAAATTTTAAATTATTATTTATTTATTTTGAGAGATCACAAGCGGGGGAGGGGCAGACAGAGGGGGATAGCGGATCTGAAGGAGGCTCCACGCTGACAGGCTGACATCTGTGAGCCCGATGTGGGGCCTGAACGCACGAACTGCGAGATCATGACCTGAGCTGAAGTCGGATGCTCAATCGACTGAACCACTGAGGCGCCCCGTAAACACAAAGCTTAATTTTTACAGCTATTAATAATCTATAAATTAACCTATAATTTTAAACTCAGTAAGGTTTTGGTGGGGAAGGAGAAAGGCAAACAAGAGTTAAATAACCTTAAAAACTGAAAGAATATATGCTTAAAGGGAAAAGTCCCCATAGAATTTCTGATAAGCAAAGATAGAGGGGAGTAATTTGCCCTACCACATATTAAAAGTATTTTAAAGTTACAGTAATTAAGATATAGAAAAGTTAAACAAGAGAACTAGACCAAAGAATATATGACAGCTTACTGTGTAGCAAAGCAGATTATTTCCAAACGAATTAAAAAAAGAAAAAAAAAAAAAAAAAAGGAAAAGATGACCAATGGAAAACTGTGCGTTAAGGACACTTCCACAGTCCAGGGATCACACAAGACTCCTACAGAAAACATGCCTTCCTTAACCCTTGCCCCAGATGAGCTCACTGTGAAAGATTACAAATCATACAAAACAGACTGATGTGATGCAGTCAGCAGATGCAAAAATGGGGAGAATCTGTCCTCAAGAAGCTAAAAATGGATTAATTTCTTAAAAGTAATTTCTGCATCCAACATGGAGTTCCAACTCACAACCCTGAGATCAAGAGCTGAATGCTCTACTGACTGAGCCAGCCAGATGCCCCTGGAAATGGAATAATTTGAAAGTAATTTTAAATTTTTTTTTCTTTTTTTTTTTTTCAACGTTTTGTTTATTTTTGGGACAGAGAGAGACAGAGCATGAACGGGGGAGGGGCAGAGAGAGAGGGAGACACAGAATCGGAAATAGGCTCCAGGCTCTGAGCCATCAGCCCAGAGCCCGACGCGGGGCTCGAACTCACGGATCGCGAGATCGTGACCTGGCTGAAGTCGGACGCTTAACTGACTGTGCCACCCAGGCGCCCCTGAAAGCAATTTTAAAATAAGTATATTAAAGTTGTTCAAAGAGATAAAGGAAGGAATAAACATCATAAAAGAACAGGAAATGATGAAAAAAAAAAAAGAAAAAGGATGTTTCTGAAAGTAACCACAAATTCTGAGTGAAAAGCACACACTCAAGTAAAAAACCAAAATACAAAAAAATCCAAACTGACAGGTTCGATAGTAAAGTAAATACAGCTGGAGAGAACCCTGATGACTAGGCGGAAGAGTCCAAGAAGACGACAGAAATAAAACACAACAAGCCAGAGAGATGGAAATGCGAAGTGTACAAAGAAAGAGAGAATGGCAAGATCTATGACAATCTAATAATACAATACCGTATTAAAAAAGAGAGGAAAAGTTTAAAGAAATTAACAATTTTCAAATTTTCAAAACCCAAGACAGACAAGAACAGACAAGAACTGAGAATGAGGGTGTAAGCCAAGACCTTAAGTGGCTAAAAACTAATTCATACATCTAAATATACCCTTAATACTGCAAAACATAAAAACAAAACTGAAAGAAGGTAGTTGGTGAATTTAAATTACTAGAGAGAAGGTACAGATAAACTATAAAAGAAGGACAAACTGATTTCAGAATTTTCATCAACAATAATAAATACTGGAAGGAAATGGAAGTATCTTCAAACTGCTGAATATAAAAATTTTACATGCAGTTAAACCATCACTCAAGAATAAAGGCAATTTATAACCGTATATATTTACAAATACACATATGTAGGGGCACATGAATGGCTTAGTTAAGTGTCCAACTTCAACTCCAGTCAAGATCTTGAGGTTCGTGGATTTGAGCCTCACATCAGGCTCTGTGCTGACAGCCTAGAGCCTGGAAGGCGCTTTGTATTGTGTGTCTTCCTCTCTCTTCGCCCCTCCCCCGCTTGCACTAGCTTGCGCTCTCTCAAAAATAAACATTAAAATTTTTTTAAAAAAAAACAGCAACAAACAAACACACATATGTATACATTCAGACACAAAATAAAGACTGGCTTTACAACTCCTAGATCGCTGCTGGAAGGCTACTAAAGGAGGCACTCAGAAGGAGGATAGAGTGGGACGTAAGAAGCTCCAGAACAAATAAGAATGGCAAACGTGTTGGTAAATGTTAAGTATGAATTTACAGATGACTGATTTGGGTGGGGTTGAAATTCAAGGTAAAATATTAAAGATCAATAATAGATGAGAAAAAAAGATGTTTTAAAAAGAGGCATTCTATGGGTGGAGGATGGGTATTAGGAGGGCATTTGTGATGAGCCCTGGGTGTTATATTTAAGTGATGAACTACTAAATTCTACTCCTGAAACCAATATTACACTATTCTTTAGCAAACTAGAATTTAAATAAAAACTTGAAAATACAGACATAAATAGAGGAGTTCTAAAGTCCTCTTGTTCCAAAGTAGCAAGAAATGTACTTGTAACCCAACAGTTACAGTAACCCAACAGCAGAAAAGGCATAAAAACAAGGCAAAGAGAAGACTTAAAAAAAAAATTATGGAAGAAAGATTCCAAATATAATAGTAATCAGAGTAAATGTAAATGTTTAATTCACCTCTTAAAAACACACCAAAAACAAATGGACACAGAAAAAGTGAAAACAGAGAGATGGAAAAAGGTGTATCTAGCAAGTACTTACCAAGATCCCTAATTAATTAATTAATTAATTAATTTTTTAACGTTTATTGATTTTTGAGACAGAGAGAGACAGAGCATGAATGGGGGAGGGGCAGAGAGAGAGAGGGAGACACAGAATCAGAAGCAGGCTCCAGGCTCTGAGCCATCAGCCCAGAGCCTGACGCGGGGCTCAAACTCATGGACCGCGAGATTGTGACCTGAGTCGAAGTTGGACGCCCAACCGACTGAGCCACCCAGGCGCCCCCCAAGATCCCTATTTAAAGTAAAAGCATTGTTAAGAGACCAAAAGGGGAACAATATAATGATGAAAGGAAAGATGGCAAAGAAGAAATAATAACCATGAACTTGTATGTACCTAACCAGTCATCCTGGAACTATATCAATATATAGGCATTAAAAAAGAGGAGGAGGAAGAAGAAGAAATGGGAGGTAGGGAAATAAGAGAAGTTGTTTAAAAGTATAAATTTGTATTTTACTAGATAAAGAAGCCCTGGAGATCTAATACACAGTACAGTGATTATGGAGACAACACTACTGTATTATAAACATCAAATGTGCTAAGAGACTAGATCTTAATTATTCCCACCACAAGGAAGAAATGATCATTGTGTGACATGATGGAGATGTTAGCTAAGGCTACAACTGGCAGGCACACTGCAATAGCAATGATCAAATCAACATGTTGTGTATCTTAAACTTATACAATATTACATACCAAATACATTGCAAAGACAAATAGAAAGCAGACCAAAGGACACAGAAGATACGAACACAATGATTAAGCCCAAACTAGAAGTTAAATTTAGAGCCGTGAAGTTAACAAACAGCTTATGGATATACTCACACCCAAACACTGTCTTTTTTAAGGAAATGTGGACTCTACAAAAGATGAACTGAAATTATGCCTACCAACACGGAGATCTTGAGAAGACAACAGTGAATTTTAAAAAACCCACTAAGTTGCAGAATATGTACACCATGATGGTATATATAAATTTTTTTTATGAACATTAAACTAAACAATACATACTGCATTTTGCTCATGGATACACAGATGTGTAGTAAAAACCTAAGTGCCTGAACTGGGAGTATACATACCACATTCATGATAATGGTTACCTCTGGGGAAGGAAGCAGGTAGAGGAGATGACAGAAAATAAAAGAAACATTAATGTTTATTATATTTTTCTTTTAAATATTAAAAAAAAGAAAAAAGTCAAGCTTAGTAACATTTAAGGTGGTTATGTACACAGATGTTTGTTACATCATTCTTTGTACTTTACAGAATTAAAAAAAAAAAAATAGGGAAGGAGGACATTAAATCTGGTAAATTTTTCCATACTCAGGGAATTGAAATTCTTCACACAATAAATTCAGTGGTGCAGAAGAGTTCCAGAAAATTGGCAGTGGGAGTAAAATGAAGTCCAACTATTTCTAACTACAGCACAGGTATGCTAAGTATGAAAAGTTGCTGAAACCCAGGAATTGAATTAGTAATAACACCTTTCCAGATTTAGAATTGAGAAAAAGATTCAACCATCACATGAGTAGCAGAGACAAGGCCCAATGGCCAGTGTACTGAGTAGAATAGTGCCCCCCACCCCCAGACCCCATCCCAATCAATATTCATGCCCAACCAGAACCACAGAATGTGACCTTATTTGTAAACAGGATTTTGCAAATGTAATTAGTTTAACATGAAGTAATACTGAATTAGTCTTAAATCCAACAACTGGTGTCTTTAATAAGACTATGTGGGAATGCCTGGGTGGCATCCGACTCTTAATTTCAGCTCAGGTCATTATCTCATGGTTTATGGGATCGAGCCCCACATCAGGTTCTGCACTGACAGTGCGGAGCCTGCTTGAGATTTTTTCTCTCCCTCTCTGCCTCTCCCCTACTCACACCCTCTCACTCACTCTCTCAGAATAAATAAATTAACATAAAAAAAGAGACCATGTGAAAACACAAAGACACAGGCACACCGGGAAGATGATTGTGTAAAGACAAATGCAGAGGTAAGAGATATGCTGCCACAAGCCAAGGAATGCTAAGGACTGCTAGCAACCACTAGAAGCAGGAAGTGGCAAGAAAGGATTCTTCTTTAGAGAGCCTTCAGAGGTAGCAAGGGCTGCCACCTTGATTTCAAACTTCTAGCTTCCAGAGCTAGGATGGGAAACACACCCAGCTACTAAATTTTTCTAGTCATAAACACAAAGTCTGGATAAATTGACTCATTTTTTAAGAATAATGAAAGAAAAAAATCCTCAGCATGGGGACTATGAGTAGAATACTGCAGAACAAGGGAAAAGGAAACAAATCTGAGAAATTCAGAAAAAACACACCCCTGGAAAACTGTTAAACAAGTTTGGTGAAACAATCAAACTTCCCACATCTCCAACAGAGTCAAAGACAACACAGGCTCTATGGCATGGAAACAGGAAAGATGAAAGGCAATAAGATGACATAAAAAGGAAATATAAAATCTGAAAAGAAAAAAAAAATCTTAACCACTCTTGGTAACAGAACTAGAACCTACCTAAGAGGTACTATAGGTCAGACTGACGATCTGGAGAATTAAAACAGAACGTGAGCAATAAACTTTTCTTTCTTTCTTTACACTATGGGAGAACCAAAGAGATGAAAACAATGACAGAAATGTTAACAGCTAACATCTGAATACTTACTATGTGCATTCAAACTAGTCCAATCACTTCCCACGTTTAATTTAATGATTACACTGAGGAGCAGGTAGTAAGAGCTAAACAAACAGGATAGAAAATAATGCAGAGATAACTGGAATACTTTAGTTTGTACCTGTAAACTCAGGCGGACCACAAACCAAAGCTATAATAGAAGAAAACTTGATAGAGTGAGATAAAAAAAAAAAAAAACCGCAGCAATATCCATTGCAGTTTTGCAATGATGGAAATGTTCAATATTTATGTGACTTAAAGATGGTAGCGGCTAGTCACATGTGACTACTGAACACTTGAAATGTGGCTGTGCCACATTTTTTAATCTTCATTTTAAATAGTTACATATGGCTACGGTAGCTACCAAACTGGACAGTACAGAGCAGAACTGGTTACCAATATAAAAGAATGACAATAAGATCATCTGAACTCTATGCCAAAACAAAACAACAAATAATCACCCCCACTGCCAAAAGACAGTGGAACAGTTTTAAGGGACAAAGGTTATGAGCTAAGAACCTGAAACATGGTCAAACTTGTTCTAATCCTGAAGAACTACAAATTCAAATTAAGAACTCAATAAATGGGTATATTAAGGTATAAAGAGGACTATCAATAAATAATGAAATGTTACAATCAAAATAAGCCTAAATAAGCCTTTAAATCCAGTTTTAAAAATGAATATAAAATGGAAAACTTTTCTATTTAATAAAATCTCCATTAAAACCAAAGACTTTTTTGAGATGATAAAAAAAAAAAATGCCACCACCTAAATCTGCTTTTATGAGGTTTCAAAAAACACACAGAAAACAAATGCTTAAAAGTAAACGGGGGAGAAAAATCCCATACTACATAACATTAGTATCAAGGAAAGTAGAATGTAAGGCAAAAACTACTGGAGATAGAAGCCATAAGTCACTAAGATATGACTGTAGAGAACCCCACACTAGACACCAATGACATTAAAACAAAAATCAACATAACAGACTACAAATACAAGCAGAAACTACACAAACCGTACTGTAACCAAATGCTATAAAAATTAGTAATTAAATAACAAAAGGTTGAACAAGAAAAACCATTTAGAATTTGGAAACTCAATTTGTAACTCTTGGGAAAAAAACGCAAAAACTCAATGGCAACTTACAAATAGCAAAAAGAAGACTTCACACATCAAAGGCTGTGGAATGCCATCCAAAAACTACACTCAGAAGAAAATTCAAAAAGTTAAGTGCTTTTATTATTGCAGAAGAACAGAAAATAAATTAACCAAGCATTTGAATAAAGGCAGAGAGGAGGGGGGAAAAAAAAATCAAGACCACAGGAAGCAGAAATTACCAGCAAATAACTGATCTTTGAAATGACCAATAAAACAGGAAAACTGCTGACAGGATTAATGAAGAAAGAGAAGACAAATATAATTAAGACTGAGAAATGGACATAACCACAGGTAACAAGGATTTAAAAATTAAGAATGCTTTCTATAAAATTCTGTATGACTTAATTTGAAAAATCTGATAGATGGACAATTTTCTGTACAATAAATAGGTGTTAGTCTCAGATGGTTTTTGACTTAAGTTCCAACAAATTTTAAAGAAACTGATACTTCCCAGAAAAATGCGTTAAAGCTTTCCAGAGCATAGCAAATGGCAAAGTATCCAAATTCATTTTAAGAAGCTACCCTACATCAAAGTTAATAGTGAACTTCTAAAAGGAATGACATGCCTCACTACAACCAACTATTTCTTAACACTGTTCTGAAGTGTATCTAGTCAAGGAAAAGGAGTAAGAAGTGTATAAAGAGGTATCACATTGCTTGCTGGTGACAGACAATGTAGAAAATTAAAAATAATCAACCAGAACACAGAGTTCATAGAAGTGTTCAATTACAAAACTCAACAGCACTCATGAAATAACCCTAACAGAAAAGATCTCATTTGCATCACAAAATAACATGAATGCAGGAAATATGTAAGAATCGAATGAAGAGATAAGATACATACATGGAGAAATTCTGTTCCTTTAATACTATAAATTACACTAATTCTCTCTGAAGGAATTTCCGTTAGAAACTCAATGCAGTGCACATGAAAAATTCTAGTACCAAAGCTCTCTACTCGTCATTCTCTGTTAATCAGAGTATTAGTTCAAGCACCGAAAAAAATTCTTTTAGCTTGAGGACAGTTTACAAATAAAATATCAGAGCTTCAACTTCTATGTATTTTATCTCAGCCTTTCAAAATTTATTTTGTGTGTGTTTTATAATAAACTACAATTTTCCATATGGCACTCTTGCTCCTGCCCAAAAGTCCAACTAGTATTGAAAAGTTAGGCTTCCAAAATTTATCACAAGAAGCCCCTGTCAATGAAGAACATATTTTATTTGATACCAAATTATTCACTTTTAATACAAACTCAAAATCACTTTAGTTCTTTAGTTCTCATCCACAAATGTCACGACACTAGGCCTTAAGAGAATGTCCTACTGATATGTAATGTCCTGTTATGTCCTCAAGTGTGATACATGAGGAAGTGGTAGAGGACCACTTTAAAGAATCCAACTTTAAAATAAAACCCAGAGCAAACATTCCTACATAATTATCCTCCAACAGACTATAAAATTCCAAAATCACACCAGAACACTGTCAAATCGTCTGATAAGAAATGCTACCCCTATGTTTATAGCAGCATTATTTACAATAGCCAAATTATGGAAGCAGCCCAAATGTCCACTGACAGATGAACAGATAAAGAAGTGGTAAGTACACACACACACGCACACATGCATATGGAATATTACTCAACTATAAAAAAAAGAAATCTTGCCATTTGCAATAACATGGATGGAGCTAGAGAGTATAATCCTAATAAGTGAAATGAGTCAGAGAAAGACAAATACCGTATGATTTCACTCATATGTCGAATTTAAGAAACAAACCAGAGACACACCAAGAAACAGATTCTTAACTATACAGAACTGATGGTTACCAAAGGGGAGGTGGGTGGTGGAATGGGTGAAATGGGTGACAGGGATCAAGGAGGGTACTTGTCATGATGACCACTGGGTGATGTATGGAATTGTTACATCACTATATCGTTTACCTGAAACTAAGATAACATTGTATGTTAGCTATACTGGAATTAAAAAAAGTTGTATTGATCTCAAAAAAGAGATTAAAAAGAAATGCTATTAAGGCCAATCCAAAATCTCAAGGCATGTTATTTTTTCTTTTATAATACTATTCGTACTGGGACCCCTGGGTGGCTCCGCCAGTTAAGTGTCCAACTCTTGATGTCGGCTTAGGTCATGATCTCACTGTTATGAGATTGAGCCCTGCATTGAGCTCCACGCTGAGTGTAGAGCCTGCTTGGGATTGATTCATTCTCTCTCTCTCTCTCTGTCTCTGTCTCTGTCTCTCTGTCTCCCCCTCTCCCTCTCCCCAGATCATCTGCACAAGCTCTCTCAAAATAAGTAAATAAGCATTAAAAAAATACTATCTGTACTGTGATATACTTAATATACAAAATAACTTTGCCTAACAAAATAAAAAGCAACCCTATATTGGCCCATTTCTTTTAAAATTTTTACTGATTTGAAATTTCAGTATATTAGAAACTAATGTTTTAGATTGAGCTATAACTATACCTCATAGAAGCAGCAGGATAGGATATAAACACAGTGATAACACGTTATAAAAATTTGTCACTTGAGTGTTTCTTCACTGGCCTAATTGCTAACATCTACCATACCAGACCCCCAAAAGTGATGAAATACATAATAAATAGCAATTAAGGGCAACTTGTTATCATATGTACTAATATTACAATAAAATCACAATAATAGGAAATAACCTCCACATTCTCCCCAGGCTTTACAGATTTCCATGGAAGATAATCCCACTCTCCCAATCTCAAAGCTCTCTGCCCTCCCAACTCTGATACTCACAACACCCTAGTGATTCTTCCTTAGGACTAGTTTTCAAAACTATTGCATCCTGAGAGCTTTGGAGCCTTCAGACTATTACTTCCACTAGGATTACTATTGTCACTAGTCTTTCTTTCTTTCAGACTCCAGTCTCTCTTATCGCCAATCTACTCCAAACATAAACTATCTGTACATTTATCTTTTACAAAAAAAACAGCTTATGATACTTCACTGCTCAAAACTCTAACCTAAAGTCAACAGTTTCGTCATTTAAAGCCTTTCATTAGTTACTGACAGATTTCAATCCTGTTTATTTCCAACAAGTTCATCTTACTAAATCCTTTGTCGTAGTCACTGAATTTAAGATACTAATGACATAAAAACAGACTTTTAGAGGCAAAAAGAAATGTGCTACTACACTAAAAGTACATCTCAGCTATAAGATATATTGTAATTTCAGAAATGCCGGTAAAACTTGATAGAATAAAATTCCAGCTGTGATTCAACTAAGATGACTGCTCTGTAAAACTGAATGAGTTCCCTAAAGTGAGTTTTATATTTGGTTCTAGCGTGGACTAGAGATAATTTAAAATATGTAGATAAGCCAGTAACATTGACATTAAACATGTGTTTTTTACATTCTCTACTTGTAGATATACTAGTAACCATCTATCCTGCGTAGGTAGAAATGTGGTGGGAAGGGCAATAACAAGGGTAATTTGAGTTAATCCAGAGAGATGTAGTTCCTGTTTTATTAAAATTCTTTTTAAAAAAACTTGGAAGCAAATCTTATTAAAGTATGAACTCAATGCTCTTTAATAATATCAGAGAATGGCTTATCTGTTACCTTCTTTGCTATCTAGGCTCTGTCATTAGAAAGTAAGCTCCATGAAGGCAAGCACTTTGTTCACCAGTGAAACCACAAGAATACCTGGAGCACACTGGGGATTCAACACAGTGCTGCATAAATTTGCTTTGCAAATCCAGCACCTCAAAATGATAAAAGACAAGATGCCTGCTCAACAGCAAATATCACCAAGCAAGGAGACATAGTGAGCAATCAAGACAGAATGGCCTTTGCCTCCAACACTGGCAGAACTCCAGTATTTCTGCTATAACCAGCAAATGGTTTATTTCCTGAACTCAATTGGTTTCTTTTGTCTTATTTACCATGTAGCTTACTTTTGTAGGTCAGGATGACTGTTTTAGAAACTGATGCTTGGGGGCATCTGGGTGGCTCAGTTGGTTAAACATCTGACTTCTGCTCAGGTCATGATCTCACAGTTCAAGTCCTGCATCAGGCTCTGTGCTGACAGCTAGAGCCTGCTTTGGATTCTGGGTCTCCCTCTCTCTCTGCCCCTCCCCCACTCATGCTCTGTCTCAAAAATAAACACTAAAGAAGGAGGAGGAGAGGAGGAGGAGGAGGAAGAGGAGGAGGAGGAGGAAGAGGAAGAGGAAGAAGAAGAAGAAGAAGAAGAGGAGGAGGAGGAGGAGGAGGAGGAGGAGGAGGAGGAGGAAAAAGAAACTGGTGCTGGAATCAAAGGGTCTTTTAGTATGCTTTGTATGTCTCTTCACAAGTACATTTGATTTTAGGCATGGACCAGAAGAAGCTATTGTCAAGAGCAGGGAAGGTTTGCTACCATACAGATAAAAAAGATGGGGCGCCTGGGTGGCGCAGTCGGTTAAGCGTCCGACTTCAGCCAGGTCACGATCTCGCAGTCCGTGAGTTCGAGCCCCGCGTCAGGCTCCGGGCTGATGGCTCGGAGCCTGGAGCCTGTTTCCGATTCTGTGTCTCCCTCTCTCTCTGCCCCTCCCCCATTCATGCTCTGTCTCTCTCTGTCCCAAAAATAAATAAAAAATGTTGAAAAAAAAAATTAAAAAAAAAAAAAAAAGAATCCAGGAGGCCACCGTACACCACAGAAAATTTTTACAAAATCCCTAGATGTCATGACACAGTGAGACTAGCAAACTGCCCCAAGAAAGGACACTACTACCCCTTGAGATTTTTTTGTTTTTGTTTGGTTGAGGTTTTTTTGTTGTCAAAAGCATAGAGACATGATCAAAAATGACTTTCTTACATTTGACAGTAATATACAGTTTTCTTGCTTTCTCAATATCAACTCTTTAACCTCTGAGAAAAAAATTCTGACTTATAGGTCTATTCATAAAAAATTGAGACCACAAATGTCAATGTGAGAAACTTGCCAAATACCCTTCTCTTTTCTGTTATTTTGGTAATGCAGGCATTCTAAGGAACAGACATGAGAAAAATGGTACAATCTGATAGTTTAATTTTTACTGTGCTTTCCTTAAAAACAAACAAAAAAGATAAAGGCAAGGTTATCCGGTCCAACTGCACACTATAACAAAACAAGCCAAGCACCGATAATCCACTGTCTAACCAGTAATGGTTCTGACAATTCTCTCCCCTCTTCTTACGTTATCACTTTTCTCATCAGCAAGTGTATTGTAATAGTTAGCTCTATCTTAACATTTCCCTTCAAATAAGTGATTTCTCCGCTCTCCTATACAGCAATATTGAGTTATCTAGAACGTTTCTCAACTGAAGCATTCAGTCCTCTTTAATGCTTTGAATACATCTCAACTCCTTGCCCCCTCTCTCTCCTGAACCCACTCCACTCCAAGCAGAATTTCGCTCTCCTCCCGTTAGCAAGACAGCTCACATGGACCTCGAACAACCCTAACCCTGCCATACACGATGGTCACTTCGCACCTTTCCTGTGCTGGGCCTGCCTGCGGCACCTCACACACCACCGCTTGTTCCTCACTGACCCACGTTCTTCATTCGTCTTCCATGTGCCTTACTCCCTTCAGTTTCCTTCCACTTCACCAGTCACTCCTTCCCCGTCTCTTCCTTCCTCTTGCAAGGCCTCCAGGCCCCATTCCATCGGAGCTCCCGGGCAGTCCCTGTTTCCCTTCATCTGTTGCATTTTTCTCCCCAGCACTTAACGCTATAGGACTTACCATTATACCTTATTATTTTCTGTCTCTACCCACTCGAGTATTTCAGGAGGGCAAACATTTTTATCTGTTTTTGTTTAGTGTTGTATTCCCAGAGCATAGAACAGACCCCGCTCACTGTAGGAGCTTAATAATATTTGTTGAATGAGTGAACAACACAAGTGCTAACAGTAACAGCCACTCTGTACCAGGAACGTATCAGCCAGACATCCCAATGAGCAAGTTACATACGTTTCATTTAACCCTCAAACCACCCGAAGAGGTCACTGAGGCCTGGGGCGAAGGGAAGGATATGGGGAGAGGAGTGTGGGGGTGGTAAACGTGCTCCAAATCACAAAGCTATTAAGTAGCAGTGTCATGATTCAAACCCAAGTTTATCCTCTTTATTTATTTATTTATTTATTTATTTATTTATTTTTCCCAACGTTTATTTATTTTTGGGACAGAGAGAGACAGAGCATGAACGGGGGAGGGGCAGAGAGAGAGAGGGAGACACAGAATCAGAAACAGGCTCCAGGCTCTGAGCCATCAGCCCAGAGCCCGACGCGGGGCTCGAACTCACGGACCGCGAGATCGTGACCTGGCTGAAGTCGGACGCTTAACCGACTGCGCCACCCAGGTGCCCCAAGTTTATCCTCTTTAAAGGTAATGCTCTTAACCACTGCATGGTATGAATTTTACTGAAGTATTATTTCATCAGTTTTGGAATGAAGTCCAACTGTGCTATTTGAAGAGGCAGCAATCAAAAGTTTCCTACACTTGTTAACTGACCTCCATTCATTTAGTCACATTAATGTAAAAATTTTAAGAGAGACTCTTATTTGAAAGGAAAGCATGCCATTTTCAGTGATAACAGGACAAGTAGGAAGCACGTTACCCTCCTTCAAAGTGTTGATGGCAGCACTTAAACCTCTTCTTCCCCATTTCTATTAACAAGTTCAAGTCAGTGGTTTCCAAATCTGGCTGAAGAACCATCTAGGAGTTGTTTTTCTGAGAACAAGGGTCCCAGGCCCAACTTCAGAACCCAGTATTTTGTCAAGCTCCCCAGGAAACCTGGGTGGTTAGTGAAGTTTGGAAAACACTAGTTAAATGAACCAAAGTTGGCAAAAGACTAATAATTCTATCTGAGCATCTGGCTCACTGTTTAACAATGACCAAGTCTCACCAGTACTGACCTTCCTGGAAAGAGGAACGATGCTGTTGGGTCGAACAAGCCTTCGTTTCTTACAGCTCAGTACAGGACGTGTTCGGGCTGCCACACAGGTGCCATCAGTTGATGAAGAAACTAGATTCAGTCTTTGCTTTTTTTGTAATTGTTCCTCAGCATCAGAGATGTCACCTGGAATGTGGTCTGCCAAGATAGGCTGAAGACTATACAAGGGGAAGGAAGAATATTCACGTCTCAGAAGACAAGGAAACAAAGCCTTTGATACCGTTTCAACCTCCTCTGCTTACACATGTTCACAGACACAAACAAGTTCTAGGACAGATGCACATCACTTCTTGATGCTGGTATCTGCTAATCTAAGTGAGTTGAGTGAGTGTGTATGTGTGCATGTGCACGTGCATGCAGTGTCTGTGCTGATCTTTAAGACTCTTGGTGGACAACAACATCATGTCTGAATAGTGTAAGTCAGTAAGTGACAAATTCAGGTTCCAAGTGATAAAGTTCTCTTCTACAACAGAAGCATGAAAGAAGAATTAGCTGTAGAAAACTGCAAGTGGTAAGAAAATGATTAATCCTGCAAATGTTAATGGGCTACCTAAGAAATAGTTCTTCTATAAAATTCGACTTTCAGGGATGTATACACATTCTTCACTTGTAGAGGGATTCCTTCAACTTTCATAAATACAGATTTACAAACACAGCCTTTAGGGATCTAATCTGTCCTAGAGTAAAAGATTTTATGTACACGCTTCTGAAGAATTCTACCAAGACTAGGACCAACCATAACGACTCACAATAACTGTAGGACCTTTTCTTTTTTCTCCATGGTGAGTTAATTTTAGGCTACAGTAAGTAAAAGGGAAACACATTAATATGCTAATTAAAATATACTTGCTACTGTAAGATGCATGCACAATATTATTAAGCAATAAGGTTTCTGACTTTAAACCAGGGTTAGTCCTGGCTAGGGATAACTAAGAGTCCCAAATTCATCATTTACGAGCCTACTGAGCACAGGAAGTAGACACAAAACTTACGTGTTAATAACGCCATTGACAGGTCTCAATGCTCCACATGATTTAGTAGACAATGACTCTGAATGACCAGAGGCACCATGGTTTTCCAGGGGCTGAGAAACAGACTCGATCTAAATAAGGAGAAGAAAGTTAAAAATACATTATAACATTTAACCAACAGTATCCAGAATGAAAAGCAGCACCATTTCATCACTTAAATGAAACATCTAAAATTTCTGATATCAACCTAAAAAAACTCGTATGAATGAGGAAAAAGGAAAATTAACTAGGAGAACTGGCTTTTGCTTTGGGGTGAAGAAGGGTAAGGAACCAAAATATTTTAACAGACTAATAGTAAGTGCCTACTTACAGACTAATAGTAAGTTCCATGATTACAGACTAATAGTAAGTTCCATGATTCCATGGAACAGAAGCTTAGCAAAATAATTACATAGTAACAAGAGTCTTCAACTAAGGGTCAGGAGGGAGGAGAGAATCCCAAGCAGGTTCCACAACCATGGGATCGTGAGCTGAACCAAAATCAAGTCAGATGCCTAACCAACTGAGCCACCCAGGAGTCCCCAAAAAAATTTATCTTTCTTATAAAAATCTGGGGGCGCCTGGGTGGCTTGGTCGGTTATGCATCCGACTTCAGCCCAGGTCATGATCTCACAGTCCGTGAGTTCAAGCCCCGCGTCGGGCTGTGTGCTGACAGCTCAGAGCCTGGAGCCTGTTTCAGATTCTGTGTCTCCCTCTCTCTCTGCCCCTCCCCTGGTTCATGCTCTCTCTCTGTCTCAAAAATAAATAAACGTTAAAAAAAAATTTTTTTTAAATAAAAAAAAAAAATCTGAAGAAAAAGCGCAAGTCATCAATAATCACATGACCTACAGATAACTGCTGCAAACAGCCTATTTTTTCATGCCTACATATACATATACATATACATATATATACTTAAATGCCATAAATCTTCAGTGTGAATTTTACTGATTTGGGGGCAATTCAGTCCCCAAATTAAAACTGAAGGCAACAGAGAAAACATGATTTAGCACAGAAATGTTTGTCACAGATAACGCAGCACACAGCAAGCAGTCAAGAGCATGAACCTCACAGAGGGAAATGTGCCTAGGTTCCAGTCCCAATCACACAAGCAGGCACTGAATAATCAGAGGACCGTGGGATATTCTATAATCACACTGAAATCCAAAAGCAGGGCACTGGGGCAACTAGGTTCATCATTCATTCCCAAACGAAAAGCGCTTAAAATATTAGCCCCATCCTCCAACAGCATTCCATCTGGAAAAAGAAAACCACAGCTCACAACACACGTAAATTTACTTAAAGTTTCTTAAATATCTTCACACTGCCTTAAGTAAAAGTAAACATTCTCTATCCTGCAGTCCAAAAGGCTGCAAAGACAGAGAGTGGAGATACATTAATAAACACTTTACAAATATTAAACCCACATACTAATTTAAGCTTGATCACTACTACTGCAGTGGTTTACATCATTAGTATTTTCAGGAAACTAACACATGACTCATATCTGTTTTCCAACAAGAAACTGTAAAAAGGATCAAAGAATTTAAAGGCTCTCCTATCCAGAAAGCAGGAGTTATTACTGAGCTTTCTTGAATTTTATGTGGTACATACATCCCACAGCCAGAAAGAAGAGAGCAGAAAAGCTGCAGTAGTAGAGAATTTCTGTTAATTTCCCTTCTCCCAAAAGCAGAGGTTCAGGGGGTGACTTTTTGGGAGTTAAAAGTAGCAAGGAAGGTTAGATAGAAGTGATTTCTTCCCTGACTGAAAGGGCTAGGTATATGGAAAAGAATTCAACTTTTATTCCTGGATCAAAATAAATTACTTTTTGACTTTATATGAATTACTTCATGTTTCAAGCTCATCTCAATGATACTCAACATAGTCTTGCTTAAAATCACCAAAATATTGCTGGCCTGTAAACAGTGTACCAGTCATTTCCACGAACTAGCAACATGGCCAGGAAATTGTGCTAAATAGGGAGCGGAACCTTCTGAAAATTCCACTTCCATCAAGTTAGTTAGCTAGGCTTCCATTTTTGCATATATAAAATGGGACTATTTTGTGCCTCACTTTCCTATGCCTCTATACTGAGGTTAAAATATATACAATTGTATGAAAATAATTTTGAATTATTTTTTAAGTTTGCATTTTATATATGTACATATATAAACATGTTTGTATTTTATATATGTATGGTTATAAGTATGTTACCTCTACACTCAATGTGGGGCTCGAACTCACAACCCTGAAATTAAGAGTCACACGCTCTTCCGACAGAGCCAGCATGGCGCCCAAGACTGACTGACTTTGAAAATTTTCAACCAGCATAATGCCTAAGATTTATATTTACCTACACCACTGAAAACAGGCAGCTGGAAACTAAAGAAATAAAGTAATTGTAAAAGCAGTCATAAATTCTTATTATTCAACTTATTTATCCACAGTCCAATTTATCTTAATAGTCCTAATTAGTCATTAAAAAAATATATATGGTAGAGCAAATATTCCCCAGCCAGTATCTACCCCTCTATTCTCTATCTCAAAACCCTTGTTGGGCCAATGCACTATTCATTAAACCTGGTGACTGCAAAACTTCAAACAAACAACAACAAAAAAAGTTGTTCTTGCTTAACCAATGGTAGGAAGATAATACCTTGAACTGTTTAAAAAGAAATAGCAATAGTTTACATGTTTAGCATGCCTTTCTTCTGAGAAAGCATTTATCCTCTGACTTATCACTATCACTCCACGAAGGAAGGAAAGGGTAAAAGAACAAGGCTTATTTTACAAATTGAAACAAATAATGAAGTCATCTGTCAAAAGCCACAGAAGCAATATTTTGCTAAAACAAACAAGAGAACTTCAATTTCAAATATTCACCCAGTAATTACCTTTCCTGGAAGAAAAACAGGTATATAAGAAAATATACTTGTTACCTGCTCATTTGCACAAAAGAAAGGTAATCCAAAAACTAATGAAAATGGCCACCTAAAGGAAGTGGGAACAGAATGGAACGAATGGGAAAATGGGAACAAGGCAGTAGGAATGATGGTCTTTTGTACAGCTTGGATTCTTAGAACTATAGTAATGCTTCACATACTCAAAAATAATAATAAAGATCGATTATTGTGTTGGGAGAGAAAACATGGAATACCAGTATTAGAATAACTCTAAAGAGGTAACAAAAACCTAACTGCATTACAAAACAATTACACATCACACTAAAAGGATAAGGAAAAAAAACTGATTTAAGTATAACTTCAGGAAATAGTATTTTGACTGCGTATTATAGGGCAAAGACATTGTACACAATATTGTACTCTGTTTAATACATACATTTCTCACAAGGATATGAGATGGCAACTATGAAACTACTTTCTGTGATAAAAATGAGTATCAATGAAGAAGGCTGTGGTGTTGGACTGGTATTAATATGCACTTACAGTTTTTAACGTATATACAAATGGGTAAATAAACACTGATACATGTGTATGCATGCATGCTTTAGCACATGTGTGTTTCCCAGCTTTGACTGTTGGGAAGTCCCAGAAGCAATGATACCAAGTAGCAATGAGGACAACTAGTACTCAGATCTTGGTTTCTAAACACTGTTGTCCAATAAAAAGAACCAGGGCTGGAGCAGGTAAAATACAGGATGAGTTCAGAATGTCTTCTGGTGCCTGAAAGTGAATACTCAATAACCGAGGGGAGCATGCTGAAAAGACACAGGAAACAGTATGAAAGAGGCCTGGTACCAAAAATTGAGACAAGTGGAGCATGAATGAATCATAAATAGGAACAGATTATAATCCATAAAATGAAATGAACCTATTCTGATATAAACATTACTGAATGACGGAATAAATACCTAAATAAATGAGGGAGAAAAGACAGCTCTTCCTAACAGAATTCCAATTAACAAATGTAGAAAACAGAAAAATCACCATTTAGTAAACACCACAGTAATAACTGTTGTGGGCAAAACCCACTGGTGGATGATAAAATTGTGGAATAAAGTATAATGAGCAACAGAATATTGCATAGTAACTCCCTAGGAGATACATTCATTACAAAGGGAAACATACTGACTTAACAGTGGGGAAGGCTGGTAGGCACCACCTCAACCAAGTGAAAAAAGGTATCACCAACCAACATCATGTACCCCCAATATGGTGCACTGAGAATGGCACAGTAGCACTTCTGCGGTGTTCCTTACAAGTGCGCAAGCTCTAATAATGAGAAAACGTCAGATGACTCTAACTGAGGGAATATTACACAAAATAACAGACCAGTATTTCTGTATTAAGGCCATGAAAGACGACAAAGACTGAGGAACAATCATAGACTAAGAGGAGATTTAAAGAGACAGGACAACTAAATGCAGTTATGATTGTGGACCCTCTCCTCCTGCTCCCTCTGCCAAAAACATTAGTGAGAAAACAAGTGAAATTTGAATAAAATCTGAATAGTACTCTATCAGTGTTAATTCCAGGTTTTGGTCTTTGTACAATGGTAGTTCAAGTTAACAACACTATGGGAAGCTGGGTAAAGGATATGTGGAGACTGTGTGCTACTTTTGTAACTTTTCTGTAAGTTTAAAATCTTTTTTTTAAGTTTAAAAAAAGAATGAAGAAAAGTTTATCCAGCATTAATAAAGCAAATTTCATTCATACCCAAATGTGGCATCAATCTACAGCTTCCTGTCACCTACAGGATAAAGTATACAGTTCACTAAGATGAATACAAAATCCATCATGAATTGGCCTCATCATCCAACAGTCCATCAAAGAAAAGTATCTGTAGTTCCTCTATCACACCAGGCTCTCTCAAACCTCTTTCATATCCTACATGCAGTACCCTCCCTGTCAAAACTCACTCTCAATACCATCCTTCAGCAAATGTACAAGGACTCAGTGCAAATACAGTACATCCTTCTCTATTACCTTTCCCGACCTCCCTTAGAAGTGAGAATTCTTGCCCCCCAGACTCCTCGGTTATAGGTCTGTTGTACCACCATGCAGCCCTCAAGGGAAGATACCTGGTTATGCTAATAGGTGTTTCCTAGACACACAGCACAGCCTGGAACAGCAAGCTTTTTACCAACCGTTTATTATGGACCAAACACTGTTAGAAGCACGTTGTACTTCCTCAATACTTAATTATCAACAACTCCAAAGAGGTACAGAAACAGAGCCACTCCTACCTAAGGCCCTTGAGGGCAGATGTGTTATGGAAATTTATACAGACTTTTAAAAAGTCACACATTGTATGTTCTGGGTAAGTGCTTCAAAATTAAATATAAATCCAAAGCCAAAGAGTGTGTGAACCCAAAGAGTGAATTGTAATGTAAACTATGGACCTTGGGTGACTGTGATATGTCACTGCAGGCTCATCAACTGTAACAAACGCACCACTCTGGTGGGGGATATTGACAACGGAGACTACCCGAAGCAGGCGTGCCATGCTGGGGCAGGGGGTATATTAAGAAATCTCTATCTTCTGCTCAATTTTGCTATCAACCTTAAAATGCTGCCCCCCAAAAATAGTCCTTTAATTTTAAAAAATCAAATACATTAATATTTCTGCTTCAAAAGGTATGCATAATTAAGAATGTAAAGTCTCATCAAGTATCACTTTAGGTCAAATTTTGTCAACAAATGACCTGATGGACACCTTAGGGAGAACCACTTCTGCTTCTCACAGATCTTTGGAGTTTGGAGATGCAGATAACGGGATCTGGACCTGCAGTATTATTCCTACTTTGCACAAGAAGGGAAGTGTGGGTGTTGGGGAGGGTGGCGGGGGGAGGTAGAGTTCTACGAACATCAGTCAGGTCAAGTTGGCAGTGTTGTCTGGATCTTTTACACTCACATTTGTTGTTTAGTAATTCTATCAATTACTGAGTTACAAGTGTGAAAATTTTGAAATATAATTATGGATTTGTCTATCCCTTTAATTTGCATATGTTTTATGTTTCATGTATTTGAGGCATCCACTTTTATGACTCTTCTGTCTCCTTGGTGAAATGACCCCATTATCTAAAATGTCCTTCTTTATCTCTGGTAACTGTCTGAGAATTGTATCTCTGGTATTCCTGTCTTAAAAACGATTTGCTAATATTAATACACACACAGTAGCTTTCTTATGCTTACTGTTCATAAAGTAGATCTTTCCCTGCTTTTCTTCCCCATTGATCTGAGTTTCCAACTGGTATTATTCACTTTCATCCTAAACAAAGTTCTCTAACATTTCTTTCAGTGCACATACTCTGCCAACAGATTTTTCTCAATTTCATCTAAAAATGACTTTATTTCACCTTTATTTTTAAAGACTTTTTTTGGCACTGCTCCCTATTTTAATGATCCCATTCCACTATTTTCTGTCCTCCACTGTTTCAGAAAAGAAGTCACCAAACATTACCAATGTTCACTTATATGGAATGCATCTTTTGTCCCTCCGGCTACATGCAAGATTTTCTTCAGCATTCATTTTCACCATGTTGTATTTCTCCTGCTTACTATTTTTGGAGTTTCTTCAATCTGTAAATTTTTTTCATTTGAATATCCAGTCATTATTTCCTCAGCTCCAGCCCCCCTACCTCCTCTGGAACTCGAATTATACATACTTACTGTTCCCCCAGCACTATGTTCATCTCTGAGCAGCTCAATGTTCAGTTTTTCTGTCTTCTGGTTGGATAATTCCCACTGATCTGTTATGTGTACGGATCCCTTCTTGTGTAAGTTTTCAATCTGCTGTTTAGTATACCAGTAAATTTTTTACTCGGATATTGTACTTTTCAATTCCACAATTTTGTTCTACAAGTTCTACGTGATATTTTTTTTTTTTTTTTTTTTAGTTTTCACCTCTTTGCTGATATTTCCCATGTTTTTGCTACCTTTTACTTTAAATCTTCAAATATATTTCTGTAAGTTTTATTAAATGTTTTTATTTGAGAAAGAGAGAGAGAGAGAGAGTTGGGGAGGGACAGAGAGAGAGAGAGGGAGACAGGATCTGAAACAGGCTCTGTGCTGTATGAGCGCAGAGCCCCATGTGAGGCTTGAACCCACGAAACGTGAGATCATGACCTGCGCCGAAGTCAGAGGCTTAACTGACTGAGCCACCCAGGCACTCCTTCAAACATATTTCTATTTAATTCTACTATGAGCCATTTCAGGATCAGTTTCTATCATCTTCTTGCATGATAACGAACAGTTTCCTGTTTATTGTATATGATATGTTACTCTGAATTCAGTTAAATTTCCCAGAAGCATGTTGATTTCTGCTCTAGTAGGCAAATTTCTAATTGGTTACAAATCAAATGAACCTTGATTTTGTGTAACTAGTTTCAGGCTTTCACAGAAACCTATCAGGGTTTATTTGGGATTTCTTAATCCTATGGTGGGTGAGTTCCTTAGTCCTGGGAAAGTCTTTAACTCCTAAATCATGAGTCTTCTTTGGTTTCAGTATAAGGCCCTAGTCGAAGGTATTTATCAAGTCTTGCTGGAATTCAAACTCCAAATGCTGTTCTTTGCTGCAGCGGGCACTGACTACATTCTCTACTCTGCTCTTTCAGCCTACCAACTGCTGCTTTCTACTTGGCTCTATCTAAACTCTACGGAACTCTGTGGATCAGGGGTTAAGTCAGCTGAAGGACGTGAGAGTTACTTACACAGAATGTGGGACTAAGCCCTTCGCCCCCATGAGTCCCTCTCTGCCACTATTTCCTCCCTCAGTTTCTAGCTACTTGGCAGCTATGACCTCCATCCTCTGACAATATGAAAGCTAAGGAGATGGTGGCTATCTAATTGAGTCCAAAAAACCCTGTACCAACGGGACAGAGGAGGCCCTGTGAGAATATTTTGTCAGAAATTTTGTTGACTTTCTTTGGTAATTTTTAACTGTGTTCTTCCTACCTAGTAACAGGCATAGGTTCCAAGTTAGCTCTATTCACTGTTTAATTCTTAATTGGGGGAAAGGGGACTACTAATTATTCAAGAGAGTGAGTGGGAGGAGAAAGAAGGAAAGGGCATGTTTTAGAACATGGGAGAACTCTCAATAGCTTTAGACAATCCTCCTTTCCAGGAACACACCCTTTTTTGTTCAGAAGGCTTTTTATTTCATATCAGAATTTATTAGTGCAGCAGTTGACCTTATCAGCACCTGCAGATGCAAAGCCAGAGGCCCTTTGGTTTCTCTCTTCTGCCTACTCTTACCTTTCAAACTGCCTTTAGTAAGGAGTCAGATTGAAGTCTGTTTGCGTTAAAGGGCATTTTTCTAGGAGTTCCTCCCTTCTTCTACCTCAGTACTCTACTCTGTGGCAGAAAAACAAAACTCACTCCATCTCAGGGAACATTTCCTGCTTGTCTCCATGGCCCAAAAAAGGCTCACTCGTGCATCCAGTCTTCCAAATCACTTAGTTTCTGCAATATCTGTACAACGCCCACAACCAAAGCAGATTATATATTGCGTCCATCAAAAAACACTCATTCAGGTTGGAAATAGGCAAAAAGATGAAAGTCCTTTCAGTATTAACACTTGAACATCATCTAACAAGTCCACTAAAGGGTCACGGGACTCTCGATGAATTACTTAAATTTGTATTACTTACTATTTATTTACACTGGATTAGGGCTTAGATGCCTTAAGTTGGATGTCTATTTTCAGAACACTGAGGAGTTAAAATTGATCTGTGTTTAGTTGAGAACATGACTCCAAAGGTAATGGCTTTATTATTCTTACAGGGTATTAGAAGTTTTGTAGGCTCCTGAGTAATCTTATTCTAGCACTCATCATTCTCACTGTCATCAGTAAGTTACACTGTATTTTTCTTTAGAATTTTGTCTAACTTCTTAAAACTATATTTTGACCGTTGAAAAATTTGCTTTGGCTTTTTCGTGAATTTCAGAAATGAAAATGCAAAAATGAACAACACAACAAAACAAATGCCTCTGATGTAACTATTTTTACACCACAAGTCTTCAAATGTTTTCTTGAAGGGAAGGAGGAATTAAAAAAAAAAAAAAGGCAACAAATACTTCCATTTTGGAAAAAAAACTGTTGATGTGCAGATGCAAAGAGACTAGCTGGTTTAATGCACGATTTCAAAAGCCAACACTCTAGCCTACCAAACACACTGCTGTCATGGGACTTCGGAATTTCTAACAAATGACTTAAATCAAGAAATACTAATATTCATAAAAGCCAAAGAGCTTCTGGGGCAAAAGGGGAGGGAAAAGTGAAAGAAACAAATAAAAAAGTGCTCTTGGGGATTCAGAAATTAAAGAAATTAATTTGGATGTTGAGAGAAATAGAAATAAAGGAAGAAATCATGGAAGAGGGAGACCTCAGCTAGGCTCTAAGGATACAGAAGATTACAGAAAACGACAGGTTTATCCTCATTACAGAACTAAAGAGGGTAACTCAGAGCACTTTCAACATCCTTGTGAGTTAAACCTCTAGTCCCACCTTTTCATCTTATGGTGGCCTTCTCAGAAAGGTTGTCTTTACTCTTCAAAGGTATCAGAGCCACGTGCTCTCCCGATTCTCAGTAATACTCCATGATGCCTTACTTGCTCTAGCTGTAATGTCTTGAGTTAGGAACTGCTTTTAAATTCAAGGTCAACTACAGAGCTGCAGGAGGGGACCTGTGCTGCTCTACTCAGGAATTCAGACCTTGAAATGTCAAAAGTGATAAAAGGGGACACAGTCCTCTTCCTTCAGCCAATGCCAGGATACCTGCTATAGAGAATGAACTGTGTACTGATGCTACCCCCTGAATTCTCACTCATCTCCCCTTTTCTATCTTTTACACTTACCAATTTATCATTCCCATGATCCGTCTTCACCTCAGAACTAAGTGGAAGAAATAAGTCTGTTGGTGTATGCTCCGGGGGAGGTGCCTCCCCAAGAACTATCAACCCCTGCAGGACAGAGAGAAAAGCAGCATAAGTGAGTGGTATTATAAGTCACAGATTTAATGAAGGAGTTACTATGACAAGGGTTAGGGACAGGGGACTGGTTTAGCAGAGGCCTCTTCCCTTCTTCTCCTAGGGTTCTGAAACAAAATACACTACACCAGCAGCTTTACTTTCCCAAGAGTTATTTCAACAAAAAGCCTAGCAGTAAGTAGCAATGAGTAAGGCCTAAGTCAGACCCAAACTTCCCCTTTTCTCCACCTGAATGCTGTGACCTACATAGCTTGTTACCTTTGGCATCTTTTTATTCACATCTTTCAGATCTGGAATCTTTATCAAAATATGGTACTTTTACACTGTATTATTAACTAGACTAGACTATAAGAACAGCAGCAATGTAATTTTCTAGTTAACCTGATGACAGATGTGGCTTAAGCATTACCGTAAGTGCTACAAATATAAGTGATAAGTAAGCCAACTATTTGAGCAGCCAAAACTACTACAAAGGTGAACAGTCCAGTCCCTATATTACAAACCAAGAACTTAAAAAACAAAAAACTGTTCCAGAGGCACCTGTTTCTCATATGCATAAAAATCACCCCAGATTGGGTTCCTGCTCCACAATTTCAAAGTCAGATCTTATGTTCATCCCAGGAAATAAAAAATGTAAAAAGAAATTTAAAACGACTCCACAAATCCTATCCATAGTCAGCAAGGGCCCAGCTTGGTAAAGGCAGAAATGAGCTTGCTGTGAAAAACAAACAAAAAGCCGCACACATGAATCTCCCCATGAACTCAAACAGAGGTAATCAAAATCAAGTTCTGATACTGTGTAATAGAAAGACTGAGATGAAAGTAACGAGGGCTTTAGGTCTTTGGTTCTCCTTCTCTGATCCAGAAAATAAGGAGAGCGGACTGATAAGTATCTCTTAAAGGTAATTTTGTATTAGAATCATCTGGGGAAACTCATCAAGCTAATACTTGCCCAGTTTCATCATCAAATCTACTCAGAGTCCCTGGGGTTAGGGATGGGTATTCTACAGTTTTAAAAAACTCCACTGGTAAATCCTAAAGCAAGTTCTAAGTTAAAACACACTAGAGTTGATCAGTCTTGACTCAGCATCAGGGTCCCCCAGTAAACATCCTAAAATAGAGATTTTAGGGCCTAGAGATTTTGACTATCGATTTGAGCTCCCTAGCCATTATGACACAAGCTCTTATAGGCCAATGAACCACATGATCCATCCAAGGGATGGATTCCTTTCCTGTCTAACTCAAAAATCTCTATGAAATAGGGGATGCAAAGAGATGAAATGGGGTAGGGGGAGGGCTGACATTAAGAAAGGACAATGGGGGCACCTGAATGGCTCAGTCGGTTAAGCGTCCAACTTTGGTTCAGGTCATGATCTCACAGTCTGTGGGTTGGAGCCCTGAGTCGGGTTCTGTGCCGACAGCTCAGAGCCTGGAGGGAGGGAGGGAGGGAGGGAGGGAGGGAGAGGGAGAGGGAGAGGGAGAGAGAGAGAGAGAGAGAGAGTGAGTGAGTGTGTGTGTGTGTGTGTGTGTGTGTGTGTCGGGTTCTGTGCCGACAGCTCAGAGCCTGGAGCCTGCTTTGGAGAGGGTGTGTGTGTGTGTGTGTGTGTGTGTGTGTGTGTGTGTGTGTCTCTCTCTCTCTCTCTCTCTCTGCCCCTCCCCAGCTCATGCTCTGTCTCTTGTTCTCTCAAAAATAAATAAGAAAGGACAATGGAATTCTACCTCAGTCCAAACACACACACACACACACACACACACACACACACACCCCCCAAAAAACACACCCCACAATTTAAAAAATAAATATGAAAAATAAGTGTTACAACACCCTCCTGGCCCCGCCCAAAGGGAAGAGAAACAGCATTTACCCATCCTGGAATAAGACTATGACCCGCCCATGTAGAAAGTGAAGTGGAAACTCCACAGAAAAGGGGAGAAAGGTCATTAACTAATAATAAGCAAGAAACATGTGCCCTAGACTTCAAAATGAAGTTATTCTAGCTATAAGAATTTCTGCCGCAAAGTACTTTGTCTCAATCACAAGCATAGAACAGATTTCATAAACTATTTGCAAGAGAAAGCTATCTTGCACACTATTCCATTCTCAAAATACTGCATTCAATATCTTCCCTGCTTAAGAGCCCTGGTTACAATTATGCCAATCTCTATCCCCCAGAAAATGTCTGAATGTATATGAAGTTGTTATCACTGAGAGGTGGGGGTTATTACAATATAGTTACAAGTAAACAAATGCAATTAAAGATTACAATACTACCTGTTCTTATGTCCTTTGTTCATACTGGTTCTTGCCTTTAAAAAATATTTATCTATCCAAAATGTCATTCATCCTTTTTTTTTGTTTGTTTATTTTTGAGAAAGACAGAGAGCGAATGGGGGAGGAGCAGAGAGAGGGGGAGAAGAGAATCCGAAGCAGGCTCCAGGCTCTGAGCTGTCAGCAGAGAGCCCAACAAGGGGCTCAAGCTCACAAGCCGTGAGATCATGACTGAGCTGATGTTGGATGCTTAACCAAATGAGCCACCCAAGTACCCCTGTCATTCATCCTTTCAAAGACCTTGTCAGATCCAAATCCCATCTCCAAGAAAATGTCCCTGGTTAACTGAGCCCTACTTGCTCTATCCACATTACCAGAGGTCCTAAAGTATTGTGATTGTCTTACGTTCTGTGTATCTGAATCTCATTTCCAGAGCAGAACCTTAGGTCAAAATATTCATTTTATTTATTGTTGCCTCAATTTGTTGTTGTTATTGTTTCAGTTTATTTTGAGAGAGTGAGAGAGAGTGTGAGTGGCGGAAGGGAAGAGGGATAATCCCAAGCAGGCTTCGCTATGTCAGTGCAGAAACCCTATGTGGGGCTTGATCTCACGTATAGTGAGATCACGACCTAAGTGGAAATCAAGAGTCAGACGCTCAAGTGACTGAGCCACCCAGGCGCCCCAATTTGTTGCTTATTAACTAATGTTAAGCTCTTAAAGACTTAGACAAAATACATATATATCTGAATCCCATATTCCCTAGCAGAGTCATACACCAAGAATGGAAATATGTAACAATTATTTTTTGAGTTTTAGGTTAAAAGGTTTTTTCTTTGAATAGGAAAATATTAAGTTTATATTAATTATAGCCAGAAGCCTAAATAATCCAATTACCAGGTATAAAGTTACTCCCTCAATTTTTTTAGGTGAGAGGGTAAGTCAGAAATAACAGCCAATATTTTCCAAAGAGAAAACTTTTTCCTTAAACCCTAATTTCTTAAAATAAACACCTCTCTGAGAGACAACAAGGATACTCTCCTGAGACTTTATGAGACCTCGTAGGGCCCATTTATTCCCCATCATTTTACAGACCCAGAGAGGATGCAGGTTGAATGTCATGTCAACAGGCCAATCCATGGCAGAACTAAGGCTAATGGCTGGGTTAAACTACTGTTGTTTTTTTATTCCTTCAAATCAAGCCATCAATTACCCATTTATCTACATTTGTTAGTTGCTGGGGATACAGGAAAGAAGGAGAGACCTATCCTTCCACCCCCACACCACCTGAACCCATCCCATAAAATGCTTACATTCTAATACTGGGGAAGACAGACAATGAACAAACAAGTAAGTAAATTTTATGCAGTACATTAGAAGATGTTAAATGCTAAAAATAAAGGGACAGTGTAAGGATTAAATGGGAGTGGGCACCTCAGTGCTATTACTGCACTCTACAATAGACAGAGCAAACTGGCAGAGGCCAAGGTAAAAAGACCAAGAGAGTTTCCCCATCCTTCTTCACTGCTCCCCGAGTCAGAACCAGGGTCATGCCCAAGCTGCCCAGGCCTAGCAAACTCCTATATAAGGATGAAAGGAATTGGGATGGGTTAGAGTTGCACGCAGTCTTAACGTAGCCTTATAAGTTATTTCTCTGTGGAAATGCAAAGCTGTCATGTATGTCAAAAAAAGGAAGAAAAAAATTAATATGTACCAGAATTTAAAAATGAAGGAATGGTAGAAGGAATTATGCTAAGCTTGATGACAAAACGGCAAAAGAAAGCAAGCAAAAAGGGAAGAATAGAAAAAACTTAAAGTTGTAGACTTGGGTTAATTGCTTCTCTTTCACCAATTTTGTATAACAGAAGGAGTCAAAGTACAAGATTAAAAAACATCACCTCTTAACTTGTAATACAGAATTAAGATGTAATTTCACCTACTTGCTCCCTTTTTCATTCTGAGTAGGTCAATGTCCCTTACCCATCTTAAGATAAAGCAGTGACCTAATACATCAGCTCCACAAGAACCATCCTGGGCTACCACCCAGGCAAGACCCAGCTGTCCACAATGCCTGATAACCCCACTGAGATGGGAAGATAAACTGCTTAACATCACTTTTGAAGACAATGGTGTGTTTCTAGGCTTCTGCTATTCCATTCAGCTCCTTTTCTATCCAGAAGCTTCAATGCTCTTCCACCTCATTCCCAATAATATGTCCATTTTTAGTTAGCAGCTGCTATGTAATTTCACAGATCAGTCAAGGAAGAGATAAAAGAAAAAGGATATGTTTTGTATTAGACACAGATATTGAAGACTGTGCTACGAGAAAGAAAGTCTCCTTCAGCAACAGAACCCATCTGGTCCCTGTGCTTTTCCCCCTCAGTTTTATGTAGCAGGTATGAAATTTCAATGAAATTAGACAGAAAATGCTCTGGACTCAGAAAAACTGCTCCAGGTTCAAATTTACCTCTGCCTCTTACACGCTTGTAAGCTGTAAGATTTGCTCTGTGCATTTAACATACATGAAGATACCCGTATACAGTACACACTCCAGGTACATACATTGTTTTCCTTTCTCACTTTAAGGCATGGGAGTTTTAAAATAACAAAACAAAACAAGCTCACTGAATATGAAAATTAAAATACAATAGTTGGGGAGCCTGGGTGGCTCAGTTGGCTGGGCATCCGACTCTTGAATTTGGCTCAGGTCAGGATCCCAGGGTCATGGGATAGAGTCCTGCACCAGGCTCTGACCTGAGCCTGGAGACTGCTTCAGATTCTCTTGGTCTCTCCCTCTGTCCCTCCCCAGCCACCTCTCAAATTAAGGGTGGGGATGGTGGGAGTAAGTAGCAGAGTACAGAGGAACTCCTAAACACTATCTTTTCTCCAAAAAGCAAAAGGAAATCATGACTACCAAAGAAACTCTCAAGACTCTCTCAATCTGGAAGTTAACACTTAACTTCTAACAGAAGAGAAATTGGTAGTCAACTAGTGGTAGTTTTCAAATGCTTTCTTTTTTGGAATATGTTACTTTAAGAAAATTAACGTTAACATGCTAGAAAGAAAATCTTTAGAAAGAAAAAGCCTCACCCCCCTAATTCCCCAACCTAAGACAACCTACAATTGACCACCAAACCTGGATTCATCTCATGAAAAGGTCTGTACTACCCAGGCAATCCTGGCAAATCTTGGAGCAGGATGGGAAATGGAAACATCAATCCACTTTACTAAAACACAGGCAGTTAAAAACCTCCCATTTTAATAACTCAAAAAGTAGCCGAGCACTTGAACCAACTGCCAACTTGAGCAACAGATGCTCACATCTCAGCTCTGTGATTACATGTTCACTTGACTATGAACAAACTGCTAACCTCTCTGACCCTCCACTGGTATACCTTTAAATTTGTAAGTAACAGTAAAATGCTTAGCACAGTGCCTGGCACATAGTAAATGCCCAACAACTTCTATTATTAAAGTGATATGAAGACTAAATGCCTGTTACTTTATCTTCGGGGTAAATTTCATTGCTTATATGTCATATAGGCTTGAACAGTAGCCCCCCAAAATTTATATAACCCAGAACCTAAAAATGTGTCCTTATTTGGAAATAGGGTCTTTGTAGATATAATTGGGTTAAAATGAACCCTTTAGTGTGGGCCCTAAATCCCAGTATGACTGGTGTTCTTTTAAAAGGGAAGTGTGGGGGCGCCTGGGTGGCGCAGTCGGTTAAGCGTCCGACTTCAGCCAGGTCACAATCTCACGGTCCGTGAGTTTGAGCCCCGCGTCGGGCTCTGGGCTGATGGCTCAGAGCCTGGAGCCTGTTTCCGATTCTGTGTCTCCCTCTCTCTCTGCCCCTCCCCCGTTCATGCTCTGTCTCTCTCTGTCCCAAAAATAAAAAAAAAAAAAATAAATAAAAAAATAAAAATAAAAGGGAAGTGTGGACACAGACACACAGAGAGAAGACAGCCATGTGAGGACAGAGGAGGAAAGTGGAATGACGCAGCTATGAATGCAGGAACACCAAGAAATGCCAGCAATCACCAGAAGCTTAGGAAGAGGCAAGGAAGGCTCTTTCCTTAGACTCTTCAGAGGCAGCATGGCCTTCTTGACGCCTTGATCTCAGAATTCTAGCCTGCAAAACTGTGAGAAAATACATTTGTGTTGTTTTAAGTTTACTGCTCGATTTGTGCTTTGCTACAGCAGTCCCAAGAAACTAATACATTTGTTTTAAACAGACATTGTATAAATAAAGATATTTAATAAAGTTGTCAATTTTCTTGAAATATTACTTATTAGGACATATTATTTATTAGGACCATCATTCAACTTTTACTCTTCCTGTCACAATTTTGTAGCATTGTGTATTCAGACTGCAGAGCAAGAAAATATAATCATGAATGCCTTATTTTACAGACCATGAAAACTGAGGATCAGAAAGGTTCAGTGGCTTTTCTTCCCAACTTTATATAGCTATATGGTAGCAGAGAGCACGAGAACCAAAGATTATCAAGTCCAAGCCTGGCATTTCTTTAATACATTATATTCTGAATAATGAAACTTTTGGATAGTCAATATATGTACAAAACCCCAGAATACTTTCCAGATATTTAGAAATACCTAACACTTTTGAAAGTTTCCTAAAACTGAACATAAAAGTACCCATGATGTGATTTAGCTAAAAATATTTATTATGGTATGCTTTATGATATAATTAAAAAAATTTTTTTTAATGTTTATTTATTTTTGACAGAGAGAGAGCGCATGCACGCGCACGCTCTCGCATGAGCGGGGGAGGGGCAGAGACAGAGGGAGACAGAATCTGAAGCAGGCTCCAGGCTACGAGTTGTCAGCACAGAGCCCAATGTGGGGCTCGAACCCACAGACCGCGAGATCATGACCTGAGCTGAAGTCAGACGCTCAACCGACTGAGCCACCCAGGTGCTCCTATAATTTTAATAACAGGCGTAATTAAAACCGCCACCAAAATAAGGTAACAGAGTGTAGTCCTTAAAATGTTTCCCCCCAAAAAGCAACAAGAAGAGCACTCCAGGGGGATTTCTGGAATACAAACTTAGATGACGTGTGTGGAAGGCCGCAGACTTTTACTTCAAACTCATCACTGTATCTTGTCAGCTGGTTACTCTTTAACTTTTGGCCTACTAGTTAATTTAATGCATACAGTCCACAGTACAGCAGTTCTCTGGAGGCTTTGACCAGCACCAAGGTGGGACAAAAAAGTGTTGCGACACTTATTTTAGGAACAGTCAACTCTACATTTAGACCAGAGTCCAGTCATGGAGACTGGCTCAACTACCACAAAACTACCAGTGTCACTATCCAAGATAAAAGTTCTATGAGAAGAATCAGGACTCTGCAGATAGGAGGACACAGAAAAACCAAAATCTTGTAAGAATGTAAAATCCATGAAAGGAGGATTTTTATTTATCCCTGTGACCCCCTGTAATGAGATCAGTGCCTCGTACACAGTAGGCACTCACCCGTGTGCTAAACAGATGGCTTTTTCATGCACATTTATCCCTCAGTCAAACCCAAACTGAGTAAGGGACTTTTTTCTAAGTTGATTTTTAAGAAGAAAAACTACCACACTGTCACTATCAAAGAGATAAGTTCTATGGTAAGAATCAGGACTCTGCAGATAGGAGGACACAAAAAACCAAAATCCCAAACACCAATGTCTAATTTCCCTGGAACAATCTTTCACAAAAAACCCTATTTTTCCTCAAGAAAGCAAGGGAAGCTTAGTGGTAAAACAGAAGTGCATCAAAGTAAAAAACCAAGATGAAATCCTAGGTCATCATCGCTTTTCCATAAATATAACAAATATGAGTTACATCAATGGCTTACATTATATAGTGTCTTTTTCTTATGTTTCCTATTAGCCCAAATATAGGAACTGTTTTGTTCTAAACACATGTTCAATTTAACATTAACTAACAGTGTTGTCTGCGCTATACTAAACAACATCAGGCCCTTAAACAAATTAAACCACTACAGCAGATCACATTAAACCATGCTCTTTGACACAGCTAAGAGTTATTGAGGGATGGGAAAAAAGGGATAATGGTAGTTTTTAACTGGTCTGAAAAAGACCAGACATTTATCTCTTACCTTATTAGCACGTATCTGCTTATAAATATCTGTTTGCTGCCGAATTCGATATTCCAAGTCAGAAACATGAGCCTGAAGCCAGTTCCAGCGGCTGACAATAGCTGCTCGGTCTGCAGCCCATCTCCACTCTGACCTGCGCCTCCTAAAAGGAAAGAAACTGAGTGAAATCCAAAAGTAGCAGTAAGATTTACAGCAAATGGGACAGGGAGGGTTTTAACATCTAAAGGCCCATATACCAACTGACTCTAGTACCAAGAAAAACCAAGACTCTGTGTGTGTGTGTGTGTGTGTGTCAGAGGACACACATGGAGGGCACTTCACATACAGATATTTCCCAAATTAACTAGTTGCAACTGTCTTCTAGTATCCTGATCCTGCATAAATTTCAGAGAAGAGAGATAAATATTCTCAGGAGATTTCTCAGGAGACAGCGAAGTATTTTCTACTTTAACATAAGACATATAAACAATAAAGATTATCTACACAGCAAATCCAAAAGACACCGCATATTATTAAAGCTAAGAATTCTTAGAATGTAACAATTAAAACTGTTCAGATCATGATACAAAAACTTGAAGTGCTGCTATGTGCCGACATGTAGAAAATACTCATTTTTTTTAAAAAGCACTATTCACAACACCAACAAATGCTAATGCCATACACAAAAGATCTTTAGAATAGTAAAAGAATTTAATGGAATACTGTTTATTTTTATTAATTATTGTATCTATCAACATGACTAAACCTCAACAATATGGAATGGAAAAACTGTAAGAAAACTAAAAAAGAATAAACATAAAATAAGAACTGTTGCCAATACATAAACAGTAAGTATAAAAACATGCATAGGACTGACACTCAACAATTGAGGATTAAGGTCCTGAGAAGGGGAATGGAGAAGTCAGATTTTAGCTTGACCTATAATGTAATAATTGATTCTTCTTTAAAAACAGGGGTGCCTCAGTCAGTTAAGCGCCTGACTTCGGTTCAGGTCATGATCTCACGGTTTGTGGGTTCGAGCCCCACATTGGGCTCTGTGCTGGTAGCATAGAGCCTGGAGCCTGCTTTGGATTCTGTGTCTCTCTCTCTGCACCACCGCCCCCCCCAAACATTTAAAAAAATTAAAAAATAAAAAAGTCAAGGGGTACCCGTACCTGGGTGGCTCAGTTGGTTAAGTGTCCAACTCTTGATTTCTGCTCAGGTCATTATCTCACGGTGGGGAGATTGAGCCCCACAATGGCCTCTGTGCTGGGCATGGAACCTGCTTGGGTTTCTCTCTCTCTCTCTCTCTCTCTCTCTCTCTCTCTCTCTCTCTCTCGTCCTCCAGCCCCCAAATAAATAAACATTTAAAATAATAATAAAATAAAAACAAAAGTCTGGGACACCTCGCTGGCTCACTTGGAAGAGCATGCCATTCTTGATCTTGGTGTCATGAGTTCAAGCCCCATATTGGATGTAGAGATTACTTTAAGAAATAAAAAACTTAAAAAACACAATAAAAATAAAAACAAAAAGTCTGATAGAAATGACAACATTTTAACATTCCTTAAATATTAAAGCAGGTATATGGCACCTGGTATATTCTGTAATCAAAATATGTAATAATCCTCCACAAAATTCTTTTTCAACAAAGCAGCAGTCACTGACCATAGCCCCACCTCCAGTCAGGATATACATACTCATTACTAAAAATTTTAAGTGGCTATTAAGTGAACTTTCACAAAGTCTACTAATGGGGCAAAAAACCAGCATAATGTCAATAATAAAAGAGAATACATCTAACCGTGGTAGGGTTAGAAATGAGTTAATTCTTTTATTTATTATTATTATTTTTTAATGTCTATTTCTTTCTGAGAGAGCGAGCGAGCACACAGGTAGGGACAGAGGAAGAAAGGGACAGAGGATCTGAAGCAGGCTCTGTGTTGACAGCAGACAGTCTGATGCGGGGCTTGAACTCACAAACCATGAGATCATGACCTGAGCCGAAGTCAGATGCTTAACCAACTGAGCCACCTAGGTGTCCCAGAAACGAGTTCTTAATTACACCATTATAATTAAGACCAAGGACAGCAATGGTATTTTACTAACTTCTATTTTATATGGTCCAAAATAAGCCACTCAGGCCAATCACTGTCATAAAGTATTATCCAATTATTTCTCTTTCAGAAAGAAGGTATTTTATAGTACCTAATATTGACGGAATCAGTATATGATGTAAAGATACTTTTTTAAAAAGTATAATTATCTGGATTAATGTTGGCTGCAGGTCTAGTTCTAGCTCAAGTTCAGGAAAGAACCTCAAGAGGTAAAGTATAACCACTTGAGGATCATTCCTGAACTATAAAAATGTCCTCCCTTTTCTAAGAGGCAAGGCTAGTTAACCTGCAGAGCCACTTTCGAACTCTCACTCCTCTACAAGGTTCACCCCCTTCCTATCTGGCAAAATCTCTTGGTTTTACAAATCATTCATTCCTGAAGCTACCACAGCACCAAATGCCCATGTACCATATCACCACTGGGCTACTCCAAAAACCTCTTCAGCTACTACTCCTAATGTAAGTCATACACTACTTTTCCTAAATAAACTCCCCTCAAACCTCATTTCTTCCATCACTCTTATGTGTAAGGAACCGTACAGTTCTTGTGGCTTCTTTTCAAATCTTAAGCTTTCAAGAAAACAAAGTGTAAGGGGAGTCAAATACTGTAAAAGACAGCAATTCAAAGACAAAAAGTGATTAATAAAACTAACACAACACCCATTTAATGCCAGTTTATTCACAAATTTATTTTAACTGACAGTGGCTAGCCAAAACAAAACCCTAATGTTGAAAGTTAAAGCAAAAGAAAGAATGACTTCTTGGCAAATTTACAGCACTTCCTCCTTAGTCACTCTTGGTGGACAAAGAATCCTGGCAGTCTCTCCCAATGATCCTGAACTTAGCTCATAAGGCTTCTCATGACAGTGTTCCAGGACACCAAGCACTCTAAATTGGCAGAAAAGATGAAACCTATTTGTTATCTCTGAATTTAGATACATCTTAACCAAAGGATTTCTTTTTTTTTTTTCTTTCTTGTCTGATGTCAAAGAGGGGCGGGGAGGAAAGATAATAAACCCAAACACTTTTAAATCTGTTTGAAAGCCTGAGAATATAAAAGGAAAAGAAAATTACTTAAAACATTTCAGTTCATAAGAACTTTGATGAGTAAGTACTATTTTTCTTTGATATTAAGGAATAGCCCTTCTAAATTTTCCTAAGGTCAAAACTAACAAGCCTGCTATATAGGTATTTTCCTAAATATCAATAATAAACTCAGTCTCCTAGTAAGATTTTTTGGAAATTGGCTAATAAATTAAAGATAGGCAGCATTAAGGGAATACTGAAATTCCCAAATTATGAACAGGTTTCATTCTACAAATACGCTTGTCATATGACAGTTTAGAACTGGAAGGGATTTTCAATAGGAAGTTGTCACAGTATTATAACATAATTAATGAAAAATGGAAAACCTTACCCCAAATGTCCAAAAAGTATCTTGTGTTTAAAATACCAGCAATAGGGGAGCCTGGGTGGCTCAATTGGTTAAGCTTCTGACTTCGGCTCAGGTCATGATCTCGCGGTCTATGAGTTCAAGCCCCGCGTCGGGCTCTTTGCTGACAGCTCAGAGCCTGGAGCCTGCTTCTGATTCTGTGTCTCCCTCTATCTGCCCCTTCCCCACTCATGCTCTGTCTCTCTCTCAAAAATAAATAAACTTTAAAAATAAAAGAGAAGAGAAGAGAAGAGAAGAGAAGAGAAGAGAAGAGAAGAGAAGAGAAGAGAAAATAAAATAAAATAAAATAAAAATACCAGCAATATGGGCAAAAGCTAAACTGTTAGCAAAGGTGAGAGAGGTACACAGTTAATGAGTCAGAGGTAGCTATGAAGACGTTACCACACTCCAGTGATAGAGGAGAACATAAAACATTATTGCAAGAGTAAGATCTTCACATCTTTTTTTTCCCCCCGTTTCAGACACAACATGCCACAGAATCTCAGTTTACCAGGGGTAGAGGTGGATTTCCCAATATTCGAAATGTAAATTTATTACTCTGATAACTTACAGATTAAAAACAAGAGGCATCGATTTAGTATCAGTCATACGAACTTCAAAGAAGAGCACATAACTAAGGTTGCAGAGTGATAATTATTCAATGAACTGGTTTTTACTGTAGTCCTTACAAATGATGAATAAAAAGATATGGATTCCAAAACAGAGGAGTCTTTCAATTCTTTCTTGTTGCTTATTCTGTGCTAACAATTAGTGAAATAATTGTTTTAACGGTGTTATCTGTGCAGGACACTGGAATTTTTTTAATTTAATGTTTATTTATTTAAGCAGGGAGAGCGAGTGCGGGGGGAGAGGGGAGGGGAGAGAGAGAGGGAGAGAGAGAATGAATATTCCAAGCAGGCTCCATGCTCAGCAGAGCCTGATATGGGGCTTGATCCAAAAACTGTGAGATCACAACCTGAGCCTATATCAAGAGTTGGACGCTCAACCAACTGAGCCACCCAGGTGCCCCCTAAAATGCCTCCCAATCTATTATTCTGCTGTGTGCTTTACTCCAGTTTATATAAAAATATCTGTCTGTAAATACCAGGCTACTATCTGAGTGGGAATTCATTTTAACTCATATTTTGCCACTTGCTTTTATAAGCATTTTATGGTAAATTTACTTTGTCGCCATGTGCTGTATACAAAAATCTATTAAAATTTTACACTCTGGATTGATTTTTGGTTACATAAATGCAGGAAGATAACAGTGCCAATATTTCCTTTGGTAATACCACATGAATAATATATTTAATGTTGCCAGCTATGTACCAGTATTTATTTGTATAAAACTATACATGCTGTATAGATTTCTTTTTTAGCTATGTGAATTTATACTTTAATGGTTCTTTTTAGTGGGTGAGAAGAATATTACCACATATCCAGAATTTAGGATGTTTAATAGGATCCAAGAGTATAGAATATTTATGGTACTTACTTGAACAAAAAGTCATTTCCTCTAAAAAAGCTCTTTTATTTATGAACACTTTGAAACTACACAATGGGAAAGCACTTGAAAATTTAGGGTTCAGCTTACATGTTGGCCAACACGGAAAACGAAAAAATGAGTTTTGTTTTTAATTTTTTAAAAGTCATCTTGAATGGTGATTTTAATGGAAATGTTTCATTAGAAGAGGAGAAACAGATCAACACAGGGACTTTTATGTAAGGAGGCTTAACCTCTCTTAAATGTGGCAACCAAGCTCCTTCTATTTTTACTACAAATTAGGAATTATACATTGAATCCTCAAAAGATATCACTGAAAAAAACCTCTCCCATTGCACCAGAAGAGGTAATGATCTGAATCAACTCAGAGGTGGTTACTAACTTTGCTTAAAAAAAAAAAAAAAAAAAAAAAAAAAAAAAATTTAAGGAATGCAATTTCAGCTAACAGAGAAAAGTTAAGAATTTGCAATACTATGCCCCTTACCATACCCGCTGCTAACTTACTGTCAATAAGCTCGACAAAAGAGGTTACTAATATAACAACTCTTTCTATTTGATAAACCCTATCTTCAATGCCTACACTATCTGCACTGCCACAGACAGCAGAGCAACAGCAGTGGTAGATACCTCCTTTTTCTCAAAAATAAACTAAAGCAAAAGCTGACTTATCTAAAAGTAACACTAAAGCTAGGCACTGAATCATGTCATACTTGACTTAGTACAGTCTTAAATGAAATCACTTCTTTCTAGACAAAGACGGAAAATGTGTAAATCCAGTAGAACAATGCTGGTGGGTGATACTTTTCCCTGATCCAGAATTAAAAATTTTTTTTTCATTAAATAATCATGAACATGCTAGAAAGACCTGTAATCCCATCTTTGATTCTATTTCATTTCTATTTCCAGTTCTTTCACCTATATAAAAAAAAGTTCTAGTACCAAATTATAAGTAAAAATGACTGCCCACAGCAAGCCACATAGTACTATGTTCAAAAACTGGCACCTAAATTATTTCATAGAGTTATGTGCTATTTCCAAGAATGCAAGAAAATCTAAGACACCTAGATTCTGAATCTCCAGGTTCTTTAGATGACTTATAAAACGAATAAAGTAAAATTCAGATTATCACTGAACACACAGAATATACAGTTGCTAGATTCACAGTATCCAGGGCAAGAGTCAGGATCACAAGAATAGAAAATCTTGACATTATTGAGAGCCATATTTAAAAAATGTATATACAATGATTCACTACCTAGTTCAAAAGCAGTATGAAACCAACAGGGGAAAGAGCAGGAACACAGGTTAAAAGCAAGTTCTCACTTTTATTTACTTTATGTGAACCTAAACATGAAAACTGGCCTCTGGAAATAACTGCAACATCTGCCTCACAGGAATGTGGCATGCATAAAATGATAAAATCCTAACTGCAAAGTACAATGTGTGTATTAAAAAGATTAAATAAACATAACTTTGAATTTCAACTCTGTCTCGTAAAAGATACAAAAGAAGGGAAAAGAGAAATAAGGAAATCTCAAAGAGGCAGACAAATATAGGAAATAGAGGTTTTCAGTTAGCAGAATTCTGAATTTGAGTGTTTGGCTTCAGAGTCATCCAAAGGAAGCTCCACTCTACACAGCAAAACTAAAGTGCAGTTTCCCTTGAATAACAACACGGAGTTAGGGATGCCAAAACTTAACTAACTAACTAACTAACTGCCTTCTAATGACCGAAGCCTCACTGATAACAACAGTCAATTAATAGATATTTTGCATGTTATGTGTATTATATACTGTATTCTTCCAATGAAGCTAGAGACAATATTAAGAAAACCATAAGGAAGAGAAAATACATTTATAGTACTGTATTCATAGAAAAAAAATCCACGTACAGTGGACCCTCCCAGTTCAAACACATGTTGTTTCAAGATTCAACTGTAGTTCATTAGAACAGACCACTGTATTCAGCGACAACTTCAATGACATTAGCCTCTGCCCAAATATACAGAGATGGAGGAAATAAAGTACAGAGGGAGGGGGGCAGTCTACCATCAAATATCTTTCATGTTTTAGCTGTAAAATAAAAAACTTAGAGGAGAATGGGCTAAGAAACGGTTTGTATCTGTCATTCTAACTGGTTATTACAGTTTTCTAGAGAGGTTTGTGGTAGTTAATAGGAAATAAATGTACCAGACCAATTCTAAACTGCCAATTCATCCTGATAAAGACTCTGGGGGTTGAACACTTACACTTGACCCTTTTGTCCTACGGCCTAAACCAGATTACCTCTGAAACTGAAAGGAGATTTGTGTATTTTGGCGAATTATTTCAGCCAAACTATCAACGATCACAAACTCTTCCTCCTCCTCCCAATGCCATTTGATAAATATTTAAGCACCTATTATTTACTGCCAGGGATTGTACTAGGTGCTGGGGATACAGTAATAACAAACAAGAACTGTGGCTCATTAAGCTTAGAGTTTAATGGGCAAGACAATATTAATAAACAGATAATCATGCAAAATGTTAAGAGATTATAACTATGACATCAGATCTAGAAGACGTCTCTGTGTTATAAACATTTAACCTAAGCTCCAAAGAATAAATCAGGACTTGGACAGGCAAACTTACTGTGGACGAAAGGTCTCAGGGGTGGTGAGGGGAATGTGGGGAGGTGTAGAAGATACTGGGGGCTGTGGTGTGTCTTAACAAGAAACAACATGTATACAAGATTGTGCAGCTGGAGCTTAGACAGTGAACAAGGGGAAGAATGCACTGGAGTTGTTGACACTGGTTATGGGTAGGTGGGGCCAGATCCACAAAACTCTGTAATCTATGTCAATTTTATGAAACAGTATTAAGCAGTCTTGGTCTTGTCCTATGTTCTTACATTTATCTTGGACTCTTTTTAAATGAAAAATTTCAAATACAAGCTAATGGATAATGAATTCCCACATAACCATCAACTAACTTCAAGAATTATTAACTTTTCACCAATCCTATCTCATCTATAACATTTATCCCTCATCTCCATTAATTCTCAAGTAATCCCCACTATCAGATCATTACACCTGTGTATATCTCCACATGTAGCTCTAAAAGGTAAATTCACTTAAAATATAGTATACTATATACTACACTATATATACATACACACATAATACCATACCATGTATCATATATTTGTAGTATAATATGCTATAAACTTTCATAATTTGAAAAACAGGAACTCCTTAATGTCAAATATCCTGTACTGTCTCAATTGGTTTGTCCAAATCAAAGACAAGATCCACACTGCATTTGGTTAATGCATCTCAAATTTGGAACAGATTTCTTCTTTTTCTCCTTGCAATTCATTTGTAGAAAAAACAGAACTATCTGTCCTTTTAAGGGACAAAAAGTGGATTTTACTGATTGTCATCCTTGTCACAAAGCCCACACTTTGGAACTTTATAAACTCAATCTTTAAACTACTTTAAGTTTGTTATTTAGTGTTTATTTAGTACAGATCAAATTATTGGTGCTTTCGAACATTTCATTTTTACATGTTTAAGACTGAGGTGTGCTAAAACACACCCAACCTTTAGAGATTTAAGTACTCCAAACTCTTCTCAATGCCCATTTCTCAGGCTTTTTATTAATCATGGTAACATACACATAATATATAATTCTGCCATGCACAGTAAAAACAAAAAATGTAACAATTCTTCAGCAGAGCCCCTACCAGCACTCAGATCAATCTGTTTGTCACATTCAATTAAGTCTCCAACCTGATAATATCCAGGTGCATCTTTTATGCCTAAAACTCACCTTCCTCTGGGGACATCTTTCCTGGCAAACTTTAGCTTGGAATTGATTACTTTGTATTTTTCAAGCTTAGTGTGACCCTCTTCTTTTGTTATTTATGTGTTCTATATTTCCAAGTCATGTCATGAAGACCTTGATCGGCCTTCAACTAGATTATCCATGCCTCTTTATCGGCACTACCTACCATGTGGTTTTAACTGTAGATCAATTTTCAATGATTATCTGTCTGCATACATGTAGTTTACAAATAAGAACTTCCAGGAAATCTAAAACATATGAGACTTATTCAGGCAATGGCTTGTCCTGCTTCATTTTCAAACTGTAAAAAACAAAACAAAACAAAACAAAACAAAAACCACAAAAAACCTCACCTAACTGAAGCTTGAAAGACCCAGAATGCCTTTGACACACTGAAGTATTCCAATGGAGAAAGAGCATGACAAAGAAGGATGGAAGTGGCTTATAGTTCCTCTTGGCTGGCTGTAGGACTAGACAGAATCTGAGCGTGAAGATTCAGAACAAAACACTGGCCTAGTTACGGTGTCTTTTTCAGAGAATGGGACTCTGTTATGTTTCAAGAATAAAGCAAAATGACAAAGTTAATACTGAAAGACTCTCAGTTATTCAAAAACTGCTACCCCAGAGTGGCTACTCCAGAGTGAACCAATCAATTTTCTGTCTACTTTTCTGCCTATGGAGTCTACTGTTTTAGAGTGGATTCCATTTTAGAACCTTTCAAAAATCAAACTGAGGTTAGAATATTCCTAAACAGTTAAATAAACCCACTTGTTCAAGAGCCCATAAATTAAAGTATTAAGAGTAGCTATTTTTTGATCTAGCTCACTCACCTAAGCAGGAGACTGACAAGGAGCATATCTTACAACTTAAAAGTACTTGTTGTAAGCAGCAGGGGACTTAGAAACTTCTCATAAACATCACAATAAAGACTGAAAGGGAAACAATCCTATCTTCAGCATTTCTCAACACCCCAGCCCTGGGAGTTAAAGTGGAGGATGACAGGCACTTCTTATTCCATGGGGGACAGTTTGCTTCTGATTATCTCTAAAACAATGAAAATCTATGGATTCAGCCTCACAGAGTAACTATATAATAACAGAACTCCTATAGGGAAATGTTTTTAATCCTCACTTTAATAACAAAATAGAGCTTGTTAGAAAGAATATAGTGTATGGAGTTAGTAAATGCTAAATTCCAAATCCTGGCCCTACCATTTAGCTAGCTAGCTATAATCACTGAGCCAGGTATGGAAATATGAAAGAGCCAACATTCCTATCAATGCTCAATGTCCAGGAATGATGTTCCAACTTCAGTGTGTATAAGAACTATCGGAGAGTTAAAATGAGTCCCAGGGACTTGCATGAAAAGAAGCCTCTTGGATAGTTCTCAGGCAAGAAATGTGCAAGACCATACTTTCAGAAACATAACTCAGAGCTACTGAGGTTCAGAAATGAAAGGATTCATCTTAAAGAACATGAAGTTGAATCAAAAATCAGTTTGTTAGTTAACTTAACAGTTCTTAAAATAGAAGAACTTCTGGTCCAGGAGAGATGGTGTGGACTCTTCTTCCAGCACATCCCTGCAAAAAACACAGCTAGAAGCCCTGGAAATAACCCAAGAGGCAACCAAATTTTCGAAAAGCTCTGAAAAGTGGAAAAAGGAAGAGGAACTGGTTAGGGACTTCAAGACTAGAACAAGAGTGTGACGACATCGCATCTAAAAACTCTCATTCAATCAAAGGTAACCCTGGCCTAGAATTTCCTAACTTCCGGCCTAGCAACAAAAGTGGCCCAGAAAGGCTCATCACTCCTCTGGATGGAATAGGAATACCATCCCCACCCCCAACCGTATCAGGCAAGCTCTGCAGCAACAGAAAAGGGGAAGGATCAGGAGGTCAGCAAACAATACGAGGCCAGGGGAAAACATTATTACACTTCTCTCTTTACTTTTTACAACAAAGACTCATTATGTCTAATCTCTCTCCTCCCATTCTCTCTTAAATCCAAGTTTTCACCCCCACTAACTGCACTGAAACTGCTATTCAAGGTCACCAATGACCTCCACTGTCCCAAATCCAATTCTCAGTCCTTATCACCCAAACTATCAGCAGCATCTAACACAGGTGATCACTCATCAAAATATTTTCTTCATTTGTCTTTCAAGACATCATATTAACCTGATTTTTCTCCTGCCTTTTTCAATTCTTTTTAAGACTCCAACTGCCCACAACTCTAAACCTTTCTACACGCACTTCCTAGGGGATCTTATCAAATATCATAGCTATAAGTATAGTCTACATTTCTCTCAAATTCTTACCGCTAGCCAGGACTGCTCCCCTGAATTCCAGATTCCTGTATACACCTGCCAACTCAACACCAGCACCTGAATGTCTAAGAAGCATCTCAATCTTACTATTCAAAACTGATACTCCTTCTTCCCCATCCTTTATACCTTTCCAAACATGCTTCAATTGGATTGATGTGTCTAGGTGAAAAACCTTGGTGTTATCCTTGACTTCAAACCCCTTACCCCGTCTTATCTCTCTCACAGACACCTCCTCCTTCCCCCAACACACACACATCCAGTCCATCAGCAAATTTTACTGGAACTATCTTCAAAATATATCCAGTATTCGCCAATACTTTTTTGTCACCTCACCATCACTACTTTGGTCCAAACAGCCTAGATTATTGCCAATTGGTCTGGCTCTCATCCTTGACCAAATTCATCTATTCAGTGTTAATATAGAGCCAGAACATTGTTGTACAAAAGGTAAGTTAGAAGACGCCACTCCTCTCCCCAAAATCAATTCTTGTTGCTTCCCATCTGTCAAAATGACCAAAGACCAAAAACCAAAACCACTAAAAACTCCCAAGTCCTTACAATGACCTGTATGGCCCCAAATGGTCATGCATCACCTACTACCACCCCTCCCTGCTAGCTCACTGGCGTCATCTCCTACTCTCCTGGCTCATTCCACGTAGTCACTGCTTTTACTACTGTTCACTGAACTTGCCAGGTTAGCTATCAACCACAGGGCCTTTTAATTGCCATCCCCAAGCAGACATCCTCACTTTCTTCAGGTCTTTTCCGCACAAGTCACTTCCATGAAGACTTTCCTTTATTGCCCTATCTTAAAACTGCAAGTGTTCACCCTTCCCCAAACACGTAATTCTCTCTCCTTTTCATCCCTCCTCCTGTAAAATATTTTCATCATCTATCTTACTTGTTTCCCCCCACTAGAACCCCTTCTGGAAGAGTAGGGACTTTTGTTTACTAGCACATCCCTGGTGTCTTGAACAATGCCTGGCACAGAGTTGGTGGTCCAATACGTGTAGAAAGGAAGGAGGAAAACAGGAAGGTAAAGAGGGGAGGAGACAGGTTAGAACTGTGGTCCTAACTTTTCCTTTTAATACATAAAAACCAAAGTAATCCTTGAGTGAAGCTAACCTACTTTCTCATTTGGTGCCAAATGACCTCCACAGCCTGGGACATAACTCTGTCCTCTCCTGACCGAAATGGGTGACAAAGTATCACAAAATGAAAACTGCCAGCGAGGTATCTGACCCATATTAACACCAACAGTACACCACTTGAATGGATGCTTACTGAGGGGATTATAAATCTTCTAGATGCTTTTACAAGGAAGACCAACTTCTCACATTTCAGTTCCCACACTCTTTCAAACTGTTTCCTAACGAGTTAGCATCGTGAACTGTAGGACATACATAAAATATTCTATTTCTAAGTTTCCTTCATTTTGAACATTCTTCCACATGACTTGAAAATTATTTTGTCAGGTTCTTCTTTACCACATAGTATATAAATCTACTCCCTGCCCACCCCACCCCACCTTCAAACCCTGAAGAATTAATCTTTAATGACCTAGTCAGCCCTCAGAGATCAAACCAACTTGCAGTAAAGAATGATTAAAGGCACATGGGGTGCCTGGGTCGCTCAGTCGATTAAGCATCCAACTTCAGCTTAGGTCATGATCTTGCGGTTCATGGGTTCGAGCCCGGCGTCAAGGCTCTGTGTTGACAGCTCAGAACGGGAAGCCTGCTTCAGATTCTGTGTCTCCCTCTCTCTCTGCCCCTTCCTGCCCCCTCAAAAATAAATAAAAACATTTAAGAAAAAAAAGAATGACTGAAGGCACAGAGAAAGACACTTTCACTGTCTTAATAATTGAGAGATATCAGTAAGCAGTATTAATGAGCACAATGCACGAGCATACAGTAAGTGCTCAAGAAATGGTAGATGCTGCTGCCCTTCCTAAGTTCTGACTACCAGGCCTGGCTGACTGACTAAGCTACCACAAGATGCTCTATGCCCTTCTATCTAATGACAAGCATTTGTTTTTGCAAATGTGTAGTCCTTAAACGCACTTGAGAAACAGGAACGTGACACCAAGTATCTTCTGCATATGGAGGACTGGAAGATGATGAGGGAAAGAGATTCACAGACAGATTATCCTGTAGTGGTCCCTCGCTGAAAAAAAAAGTGATGATACACTCACCACCAATTCAGGATCACTGACAAGTAACCACAATAACTGTTCATCTTAACTCATTAAGAACCTGTTCTTGCAATACTCACAAAAACAAAAACAAAATAAACCTAAGCACACAGGAAAAATCTTCTTTGTGCTCCTAGAATAATGGCAATATAGTTATGTTAGAGTCTCTGATTTTCAACTGGTCTGAGAAAAAGCAGTGATCACATAATAAGGAGCTCTTACGGTTTACTTCATTTTACTATTTCTTAAGTAACAGAAATTATAAAAATCACAAATATGGTACTTACTATGTACAAAACACTGCATATCACATATATTAATTCATGTAATTTAAAGACTCTCTCAAATAGGTATTATCATCACCCCACTATACAATGAGGAATTTAAGGAAATTAATGCAAAAAGGTGGAAGTAATTTGTCCAAGCTCATACTGCTAAGAATCTGAAGAGCTTCTCAGTTGGTTAAGTGTCCAACTTTAGCTCAGGTCATGATCCCCTGGGTTCGTGAGTTTGAGCCCCACATTGGGTTGTGTGCTGTCTGCACAGAGCCCTCTTTGGACCCTCTGTCCCCACCACCTCTCTGCCCCTCCCTCACACTTTCCTTCTCTCTCACTCTCAAAAACAAATAAACTTAAAAAAAAAAAAAAAAAAAAAAAGACTCTGAAGAGCCAGGACACGACTTAGGCACCCAGGCCCAGAGTTCCTATTCTTAACAGCTGGGATAGTATAAACTTAAGAGAGTATCATTGCCAAATTAACTTTTTCAGAAATGAAGTCAAAAAGGGGGAGTGTGCTTAATTCACTAAGAAAAGGCTCTTTAACAAAATTTTTTCCCTTAGTTATAAGACTCATACAGACTCTGTAAGTCTTAAGATTTTGATGAAGTTATGATGCCAAGTCTAAATCTAAATCACTCTCTCAAAGTGCCAAAAAATTTAAAACCAAAAGAAACCTCAAAGATTATCTCTAAGCATCTCAATTTTTTAAATGGTCAAAATGAAACCAAAATGGGTCCCAACAGAGTGAGTCAAAAATCAATTTCCTGTCAGTCAAGCTCTTAAAGCAAGTTATCAGAAAAAGATGCTCAGAAGAGTTTGGCATGCCAACATGAGCTTAAAATTACATTCTGGGGGCACCTACGTGGCTCGTCGGTTAAGCATCTGACTTCGGCTCAGATCATGATCTCACAATTTGTGAGTTTGAGCCCCACATTAGGCTCTGTGCTGACAGCTCAGAGCCTGGAGCCTGCTTTGGATTCTGTGTCTCCCTGCACCACCCCCTCTCTCCCTCCTACCTGCTCACACTCTCTTTTTCAAAAATAAACAAACATTAAAAAAAAAATTTTTTTTTTAATTGCATTCTGATTTGGGGTGCCTGGATGGCTCAGTCAATTAAGCATCCAACTCTGGCTCAGGTCATGATCTCACGGTTTATGAGTGTGAGCCCCATGTCGGGGTCTGTGCTCACAGCTCGGAGCCTGGAGCCTGCTTCGGATTCTTTATCTCCCTCTCTCTCTACCTCTCCCCCACTCACGCTCTGTCTCTGTCTCAAAAATATGTTTATTAACATGTTTGTTAACATTTAAAAAACTTACATTCTGATTTTAAAAATTATTTTGGCTTCTTTAACTAATTGGCACTGGTAACTAGGACTCAAATGTCATCTCTTAAAAATTTAACAACCACAAGGGAAGGGAAGCAAAAATAATACAAAAACAGGGAGGGGGACAAAAACAAAACAGACTCTTAAATATGGAGAACAAACAGAGGGTTACTGGAGGGGTTGTGGGAGGGGGGAAGGGCTATATGGGTAAGGAGCATTAAGGAATCTACTCCTGAAATCATTGCTGCACTATATGCTAACTTGGATGTAAATTAAAAAAATAAATATTAAAAAATAAAAAAAATAAGATAAAAATTTAGTAATTATTTTACTGACTCAAAAATAAGACTACTTGATCAGTACCACCTTCTCTGACATTTCTATACATATACATTTATGTATAAAAATACATAAAATTAAGATGAATGATCTATTCTTAGAAACAAGCAGGAGCCACATGAATAATAGGAAAACACACACTGACCATCCAAACGGCAACATCTATACTGAACTAATAAAGAATTCCACCACTGAAGGAAGTCAAGCCCCCAATCTATTCCATACTTGCATGGCCCTCAAGTCTCCTCAATCGCAAAATTGATCTTTCGGGTCCTTCTAGCTCTAAAATTCTACTTCATCTTTGCTCCTAAGTGTCACATTACAAACAGAAGACTCAACAGTTTGTTCCCAGTTTAAGGCATGTTTGCACGTCCTGCAAACAAGGTGCCTACTAATTAATAACAAACCAAAATAACTGGTGTGTCAAAGTAACCTTTGTCTCTTTAGTTAACTTTTATGAAGCTACTTATCTTTATCCTAAAGAGTGCCTGCACTAGGAACGATGTATTTATCAAATTTTACTGTTAAGAACCCTGAATCCATTATTAGCTTAAACAGACCCTAAGTAACCCATCATCTAAAACTAGAACATCTATCTAAACCAGACTCATTAGGTATCAAAAAAAAAATCTTATTCTTACATATGAATTCTAAAGAAGGAATAAAGATACTAATTTCCTAACTTGCAGAACTAACACTAAGCATGCCACTCTCAAGTTTTCCATAGGAATATTACATTTTTGATAGTTTATAATAATGCTTCCCCAGTTTAGTGATGACCACATGTTAACATTTATTACAATCTTGTAATCAAGACAAAATGTCTCTAATATACCAATTCAATAATTCTTGATATGAATGCTTAAAAGGAAAAAAGAATGGCGAACCATTTTTAAACTAGATAACAAAATGAAAACAATGCCCAGTTATTAGACTCTTGACTGACAGCTAACAACTTCGTGAGTAGATAACTAGCTACAGGGAAGAAAAAAAAAAAAAATTACATCACTTTGAAAATTCAGTCTGGATAAAGCTTTAGAACAATTTTTTTTATGGTCTTTCCTTTTAAAATTAGACACGCTCTAGGGGCGCCTGGGTGGCGCAGTCGGTTAAGCGTCCGACTTCAGCCAGGTCATGATCTCGCGGTCCGTGAGTTTGAGCCCCGCGTCGGGCTCTGGGCTGATGGCTCAGAGCCTGGAGCCTGTTTCCGATTCTGTGTCTCCCTCTCTCTCTGCCCCTCCCCTGTTCATGCTCTGTCTCTCTCTGTCCCAAAAATAAATAAACGTTGAAAAAAAAAATTTTTTTAAACTAGACACGCTCTAAAGATCTGTCCAGATAGAAAGAGGCTGATCTCATTAGAATTTTTTACTAAACATCACAATTAAGTTTGCTCCAACATTTCTTTTTACAATACTTAGCTGGTTTTTTAAATAAGGCAAACAGAATTATTTTAAAGAACAGAAAAAGTTTGCAGTTGCTCTTCCTTCCCTATTGCAAAAGAAGAAAAAGTATAAAGCTGTAGAGAACAGTCAACAGTTCTAGATCAACCCTTCCACCCCAGCCACCAATTATACAGCTCATGAAAGCTAAAAAGAAATCCTAAGGAAAATAAACATTTTAGAGATGAAGGTGATTTTAGAGGTGTATTACATGATGGCACAGGCATATATAGCTTTTCAGACAACTGTATGTGATTTCAAAATAAAGACAAAAACTTCACCAGGACATTACAAATGAGAAAGCTTATTTGTAGGACCCTCCCACTCCCACCAAAAAGTGTCTTCAAGCAATCCAAATATCTTTAAGGGAACCAACAGATAGGGTAAGCAGAAATGCTATGGCAATTGCCAAACATGCATATACAACTTTTAACGTTTCCCCAGGGATCAACTAGGGTTATCATACAGGATGGCCATAAAATGCTTAAGCTGTTCATAGACACCAGGCAAACGCTATAAAAGTGCTGGAAAGTGGGTTATTCATCAGGCTATCACCAGTGTGATGCAGCAGGGAAAGAGCCTCCAGGGTTGAAAAGTAGAACAGAAACAGTCTAGTTCACTTCACATTTTCTGATTAGTTTTAGAATTCATATTACTAATTACAGAACCAAAGAAGAAAAGAACCCCAGGAACCAAGTCTTTCACAGATAAGACAACTGATCTGCCAAGACTTATGGTAGAAAACTAGACCCAACTTTCAACTGAGAGGAAGGACTTTGTACCACACAAAAATTAAACATTTAGTAATTTAGATTCTGTGAGGAATAGCCCGGTTACACACCTAGTAAGTAGTCCCCCATTATTTATGGCGGATATGTTCCAAGACCTCCAGAGGATGCCTGAAACTTCAGATAGTACTGAGCCCTATATGCACTATGTTTTCCCTGTAAGTATGTACCTATAACAAGGTTTAATTTATAAATTTGGTACAATAAGAGATTAACAACAATAACCAATAATAAAATAGAACAATCACAACCATATACTGTAATAAGTTATGTGAATGTGGTCACCTTCTTTCTCTCAAAATACTGTACTGTACTCACCCTTTTTGTGATGTGAGACGATAAAATGCCTATATGATTAGATGAAATAAAGTAAATGATGCAGCATTAGCCTATTATTGACCTTCTGGTGATATGTCAGGAGTATCAATCTGCTTCCGGACCTCGGGAAGTGAAACTGTGGGTAAGCGGGGGGGCTGTGGTATTCCTCAAAGGAAATGCTGATAAAGTCAAATAACCCATTAAACTATTAGAATTTTTCCTATTAAGGCACTAAACATTCAAAGTAGTTCAGGAAGATACAGAACTCAATTCACTTTCACTGTGTGACTCCTCTGTTCAGCCTCTATCAGTGACTCCCTTTCACAGTGCAATATCAACTTTCCCATTAAAGTCTTCATTAACAGTCCTCCAACTTCTATTCTCCAAGAGAGATCAAAAACTTTTCTAATGGTGAGTACAAGTTCCATCATTTTCTTTCAAGACTTGGTATCCACAAATTTTTTGAAGTTTCTTTATTAGAGTGCGCAAGCAAGGGGGTCGTAGAGAAGGGGGAGAGAGAGAGAGGATCCCAGGCAGGCTCCGCTATGTCAGCGTGGAGCCAGATGAGGGACCTGAACTTGCAAACCATGAGATCCCGACCTGAGCTGAAATCGAGAGTCAAATGCTTAACCAACCGAGCCACCCAAGCACCCACCCTCAGGAATTACTTTATACAGAGAACAAAAACAGGTCTATAAGCCTCTAAAATATTTTTTTAATGGCAAACAATCTTGATAATCAACAGTAATGCTAGAATATTTAAATTACATTTTTAAAACTGTAAACAGGTTTTAAAACATCCAACTTTGAAAAAAAAAGTACCGTAACAGCTTTAAGAGATAGCTGCAAATTCTTTGACACTTCTTCCATTGAGAGGTAGGGTTCTCTCTCTCCCCCTTGAATGTGAGAGGGCCTATAACTGCTTACCAATAAAAAATGGTGAAAGTGATGCTAGGGGACTTCCCAGGCCAGGTTATAAATGAACAGACTGATTCTGCCCTTGTTTGCTAAAACACAGAGATGCCATGTAAGAAGTCGGATAACCCTGAGGCTGTTATGCAGGTGCATTTGGCCAGTGGGTCCCAGCTGAGCAAAGCACTCTAGGCTTCCCTAACAAGGCGTCACACATGAGTGAAGATGCCATCTTGGAAGTGACCCTCTAGTTGACCACCAGTCTTTGAATCTTCTCCAGCTAAGCCCGTGACATCCTGAAACAGAAACAAGCGATTCCAACGGTTTCCTGAATTCTGACCCACCGAATCTAAGACAATATGATAAACCTTGCCATTTAGTTTGAAGTGGCTTATTAAGCAGCAAAAATAACAGAAATAGCCATTATCCTATAAAGTTGAACACGGGCACACTTTACCACCCAGTAATCCCAGTAATTCTATATACCTACCAAAAACAAAACCCAAAAACCTTTAGCACACATATACCAGGAAGCTTTTTCAAAATAAGGGCACTGAACATTATTTATAAAATAAAATAACTCAAGGGAAAACCCAAACACACACCAAGAGGAGAATGGATAAATTAGGGTATGTTTGCTCAGTGGAGCAATGAAAACGAACTACAAGTTAATGAAATAGCACAGATGAATTTTAGTGACATAATGTTGAAAATCCAAGTCCCATAAGACAACTTACAGTATACTCTCTTTTGTAAAGTTTAAGGCTAAGCAAGAGTAACCTAGAGATCCCTGGAGAAACTTTAAAAGCCATGTGTACACGTTTTACCATTGCCTTAGAATCTTGTTGGAGTGACAGAAATGCTATTTGTTTTCTTCCTTGTAATTGTTTTAGGCAAACACAGATATATGATGCAACTAAAAAAAGAAAAAAAGGAAAATGATAACTTAGGATTGAAAATGGGGGTGGATCTTACTTACAGATAAGTTCTTGGTATCGGCAGTCACTGAGCTGGGCAGTGGCGTCACAGGTGTATGTTGCTTTTGAAATAAAGCCATACATGGACCAGTAACAGTGTCATGAGCCCAGAGGTCTAAATTATAAAGAAATAAATACACGGGCACCTGGGTGGCTCTGTTGGTTAAGCATCTTGACTTCAGCTCAGGTCATGATCTCACAGTTTGTGAGCTCGATCCCTGCGTCGGGCTCTGTGCTGACAGCTCAGAGCCTGGAGACTGTTTCGGATTCTGTGTCTCCCTCTCTCTTTGCCCCTCCTCACTCATGCTCTCTTGCTCTTTGTCTCTCAAAAAAATAAATGATAAAATAAGAAAAAAAGAAACATACACATATACACAGGAGTACATAAAATAGGAGGACATGCTATGATAGAATGGGGGTTAGGGGCAGGAGTATCCACATTACCATTAAGAAAAATGCCTTTTCTAGTTTAAGCCAGCAGATATTGAAATCCAATATACCCTCCACCAATTTCCCTTTAGATACTCATGAAAATAAGAATGTTACAGTTTCACAGAGCAAGAAACTAAGAATGCTGATTAATCTTTGAGTACCCAGAGAAATACCCAATAATCAAAACTTCTGAGAAGCAGCATTAAGGCAAAAAAAAAAAAAAAAAAAAAAGTAGGGACACATAAGGAAAGACAGATTTCCATTTTTAACCACTGAATCATACACAAAATCTTCAGTAACCAAAGACAGTACGGGGATCTACTGGCCAACCCCTTCAGCAAACTTCAAAACAAAACAAAACAAAAAACCCCTCATTTCTATCCTTCATTAAATTTCAAATAATGAAATGAAAGTTAGACAAAAGCAGGTAGAAAACTGTATTTGATATCCAAAGATGTTCAGCTGACAATGAGAAGATGGCTGAAGCTGATAAAATGATGGGGAAGTGGTACTCACTGTTTCTAGCAAGGAAAGGACCACAGACTGCATTGGGTTATCCAGGAAGCAACACTACTCATAATGGAAAGGCAATGTGATATAATCAGACAGAAGATCCTTTCTCAGGCTAGCACATCTGAACACCGTCAATATCAGCAAGTTGGCTGGAGACTCTACTCAGTAACATATATGAAGCTGGAAATAGCAATTTAAAGCAACCAGGTCAACACTGAGAGGAATCCATTAAGTTGTTTACTTGAAAACACCAGGACCTTTGCAAAGGCCTTTCCTCCTAGGCAATGTCATGGGCTATCTTAAAATCTCAAGAGGAAAAAAAAAAAAAAAAAAAAAAAAAAAAAAGAGGTTACAAGAGGTACAAAATAAATGCGCCCAACTAAAATTCTTACACCCTTCCAAAACTGTTTTTAATGGTCTTCCCTTCCTTTGTAAGCATGAGCACATGTGCATACACACACACACACACACCCTAAAATCATAACAAAATAGTCTTCCTCCAGGTCCTCAAGCTTAAAAACTTATTCCTCTCTTTCTCTCACAATTTAGTCTACCAGAAACTCTTTTGGTTCTACCTTCAAAATACAGTTAGCCTTTGAACATGGGCATAAGGTGAGCTAACCCTGAGCAGAACACATCCATGTATACCTTGTGACTACCCCAAAACTTAATTACTAATAGCCTACAGTGGACCTGAAACCTTGCCATTAACATAGTTAATTAACACATATTTTGTATCTAATATGTACTGTATACTGTATTCTTACAATAAAGCCAGAAAAAAATGTTAAGAAAAATAAAATACATTTATAGTATTATACTATATTTATTTTTTAAAAATCTGGATATAAGTAGACCTATACAGTTCAAATCCATGTTGTCCCAGGGTCAACTGTACATCTAATCTCAGACCATACCTGATCACTTCAACCAAGTGATCATCTCCCACCTGGAAATGGCATCAACCTCCTGAGGAGTCCTTCTTTCTCAGACCTACCTGTCACTCCTTTGGCTCAGGCCCTTCCCATGGAACCCAGAGTAAAACAAGCCACAGTTCCTATAAAGTTCCTGGCTAGTTCACATCTCCTCTCATTTTCTGATTTAAACTGATTTGATTTGGAACACCTTTTCTGCAGCTAGCCCAGATATCCTAGACACTCCCTTACTTACTTGAGGTCACCTTATCAAAGAAGCCTTTTTTGACTGACACAAATTAGTAGAGCTGCTGCTGTTACCACTACCCTCCCCCAACCCTGTTTGGTTTTCCACAGTACTCACCACCTGACATATGTGTTTACTGCCTCTGCTCCCCTAGCAAAAGTTCCAAGAGGGCAGGAATTCTTGTATGTTTTATTTACTAATGTAGCTCCACAAGTTTAATAGTCTCCTCATACGTGAGCATTCAATAAATGTTTTAAGTGAATGAATACTGGTGGGTGGAGCTGAGAAAAGGTGTATCCTAAATACATAGTGGTTCCTGTGCATATAACCATGTACATGCTTGAAGACAGCCAAAAATCTTCGGGGGGGGGGGGGGGGGTTATGACAGATTTGATCTAATTCCAATTAAAATCCCAGCAAAATTTTTTTGAGGGAATTTGACAAAGATGGATGGATTTTGGTAGACAAATTTAAAACTTCTGCAATTCAAAAACCATACAAATTAAAAGACAAATAAAAAGCTAGGAAAAACAATTTGCACTTACAAGTCAATTCAAAAAGATATAAGCAAATGATTTCAGATTTGTTTATATGAAAAATATAAACGGCCAAAAAATACAAAGCAAGGGTTAAGCTACATTACTAAATCAAAGCAATTAAAAATTTAAAGGGGGAGGGAGCACCTGAATGGCTCAGTCATCCAACTCTCGATTTTGGCTCTGGCTCTGATCTCATGGTTTATACGTTCGAGTCCCATGGCAGGCTCTGCACTGACAGTGTGGAACCTGCCTGGGATTCCCTCTCTCTCTAAATAAACTTAAAAAAAAAAAAAAAAATTAAAAAGTTAAAGGATGCCTTTTTTTCCCTATCAAAATGCAAAGTCTTTAAAAATTTAATATAATATCTGCTAGGTTTCAGGAAAACATTAGTGACAAAACAGCTGTTCAATTCTGGATAATATAACTCTTACCAAAAACTAAAATTGCCCCTATCCCAAGACCAAAATAAATTTCCTCATCTAGAAATTCAACCTAAGATAATAATCTGTGCTATGAAGCAAGCTTTACTTACAACAATGTTTTTTAAACTCCTACATAAAAGATCACAAGTTAGGTCACATCGTTGGAGTTGGTTTTATTAGCCCATAAGGGGATCAAAATTTTTCAGTTTGTTGCCAACACTTTAAAATCTATTACACCCGAAGACAAGATGATGTGCCAATGCTGGGTCTGTAAGTGTCTCAATGACTATTAGCTAAACAGTAGATGGTCCCTTCAGATGTGGCATATGACTCAGTTCAAAATCATCCCCATTCTAAAAATTTGATTCCTTTATATTATCTTACCAGAGTTGGAAACCCTAATAAGTCAAACTTTGAGCCTGCAGGACTCTCTAAACACATACTGTTGGGCACCACCCCCAGTTTCTGATGTGGGGTTCCAGAATTTACAACTCCAACAAATTCCTAGGTAGTGATAATACTGCTGGTCCAGAGAAAGCACTATGAGAACCTTAGATTAATGAAGCTTCCTCCTCACCCAAGATAGAGAGGGGCCCAGCCTCTGTGAATTCGGTGAGGGGGGGGGGGGGGGTTGGTGAGGAGAGGGGGAGAGGCAGCGGCATAGAAAACCTGATGGATAATTTAACAACCACTGCCTATAGCCGTTTTACCATCACTGCAGATATCACAGCACCACCTCCTTCCTTAATTACCCGAGGTGGAAAACCCGTTGCCCCACATCAAATTTAGTAATAATCCTAGATTAAATTCTTAGTCCTATTTTTTAATCCTACATTCTTCCTCATGGGTTTTATCTATTTTCCAAGTTTTAATTACCTCTTCTACACATCATGTATAAAACAATAGGGGTTGGGGTGCCTGGGTGGCTCAGTGGGCTGGGCATCCGACTCTTGGTTTCAGCTCAGGTCATGACCTCATGTTTCGTGGGTTTGAGCCCCTGATAGGGCTCTGGACTGTTGGTGCAGAGCCTGCTTCGGATTCATTTATTCTCTCTCTCTTTCTCAATAAATAATAAACTTAACAAAAAAAATTTTGTAAAAATAAAATACTTTACAGCTCCAATATTTTATGACCAACAAAAATGTGTATTACCAGCCCTAATGTTTTCTACTGAATTTGATTTTTCTCCAGCTGGTCACTATATACAGTAGTTACCAATTTGTTGAATGCTTCCTTTGTTCTGGGCATTGCTACGCACTCAATATAAATTTCATCATTTAATCATTATAACAACCCTATTCAACAGTGCCTGCTATCCCTATATTGAAGATGGAGAATATGAGGCACTTCACTTGCCCAAAGAACAAGACAGACGTACATCTGAACCCTGACATTCTGACCCCAGAGCCCTCAGTTATAACCAACCACTGCACTCAACTGCCTTCACCATCTGAAATGCAGCATCAACAACTTCCAAACGTCATCCCAAATGAGCTCTTCCTTTAAATCGGTCAATATTCTCAATTTCCTACTCAGATGCTCAGGTATGAAATCATAAAGTTTTTTTTCTTTTAATTTTTTTTAATGTTTATTTATTTTTGAGAGTGAACGAGACAGAGCACAAGCAGGGGAGGAGCAAGAGAGAGAGGGAGACACAGAATCCGAAACAGGCTCCAGGCTCTGAGCTGTCAGCACAGAGCCCAATGCGGGGTTTGAACTCACAAACTGTGAGATCATGACCTGAGCCAAAGCCAGACGCTCAACCGACTGAGCCACCCAGGCGCCCCTGAAATCATGAAGTTCTTGAAATAATTAAGTCCCATTACATTTCACACCTGTCCTTTTCCTTTTTAATTCAATTAACCTAAAAGTCCTTTAGTCATTTCTTCCCTTGGTCTCTAAAATAACCAGTCCTTAAAATAACTCTTTCTGCTTCTAGTCCTCCCCCAACCAAGGCTGCAGTACTCCTCAGCCTCTGGGTCAAAGGCCAACTGCAGGGAATTCACCTCAAGGTCTTTACTTATCTCTTGGACTCATTTTTCAATTTCCACACACAGGCAAGCCTTCTACTTAAAACACACCAATACAGACAAAGAACTTTCCTTATTTCGGAAGGAGAAGAGAGAGGTATTGAGACAGAAAAACTTCAAGGACAAACCTAAAAAAAGTATCATTTCTAAGTATAAAACCACAAGCTTTGAAACTAAAACATTCAAACATCAAACCCCTTTTTCATCTACCCATTAACAGATTAAAAAGAATCCTTAAGTATACCTTAAATTTTATACAATGTTATTATATATCAATTATATTTCTATAAAGCTGGGGGGCCGGGAACTACTTTTACTGTTGAGACATCCCAATATAATAAATACCAACCACGGTAAGCTTCACTCTAACTCTAGGGTCAGGGTGGCCAAAGTTTTAGAGACCGGAACAAACCTCCTGTTTGAAATGAACAAACTCCAAGTTGTTTGTCAGAGGAGAATCATGGTTTTAGCTTAAATGAAAGCAACACAATTTCCTCAAGTATATTTATACAAGCCACGTAGTTTCACACAATAGAACAGTCTATCACCATGATTTCTTAAGAGTCGTATCTGGCGAGTGAGATACTAGCAACTACTTTTAAAGGTAGTGCAATAGGTATATATCTTAAGCAGACAAAATGAGAGAAAGGCATCACTTAAAAAAAATTTTTTTTTGAGACAGAGAGAGACAGAGCCTGAGCAGGGGAGGAGGAGGAGGAGAAGAGAGAGAGAGAGAGAGAGAGAGACAGACAGACAGACAGACAGACAGACAGAATCTGAAGCAGGCTCCAGGCTCTGAGCTATCAGCACAGAGCCCGATGCCGGGCTCGAACCCATGGACCGTGAGATGAGGACCTGAGCTGAGGGCAGGTGCTTAACCGATTGAGCCACCCAGGTGCCCCAAGAAAGGCAGCCCTTTAAAGAAGAAAGACCAAAGGTGCAACTAGACAACTAGAATCCAATCTTGATTCCGCTGCTTATGTGTGACTCTGGGCAAGTGCTCCCCCCCCCCCCCACTCTGACCCTCCGTTTCTTTTCTGAGAAACTACCTAACTTCAGAGTTGTGGTGATTATAGAGATTTATGTCTTTAATGCCCCTAGCATAAAAGTACAGGCACTGTAAGAACATTAACATTTTCCTTTCTTCTTTATCCTATCATCTAATGTGTTAAACGGGGTTATTAGGATTATCAGTAATTTATTGTTTTGTTTCCTATGTTTTTAAATGTTTTAATGAATTATTTTTATAATGAAGTATTTTATAAATAAAATTTTCTTTTTTAAAAATTTGCATCAGAAAAAAAGAAAATACACACCCAAATGATTTTGTATTTCTTAACATTTTTCCCCTGGCTCCACAACACACAACATCCATAATAAACTCTCAACATAAATTAAATCTCTCATCACAAAAAGCAACTTTCAGTAGAGACAAGCTATATATTCTCAATATTACCCTGGTTTCTACCCACAACACGATGTCCCAAAAACTGAAAATCACCTAAAAAGCAACATAATTTTATATAAAAAACCTTGAAATTCTTGTAATGCTATTTCTCAATTACAGAAGGAAGGAGACATTCCACTATAACAACATTAATAACACTGTATGTCTTTGTGTGAGAGAAACAAAATAAAAACACGTTAGTCCCTGCCTTTTAAGATACAACATTTAAAACAAAGTGATATCCAATTCATCCTAAACTCAGCCTCCACAGACAGGCATAAAGATGGAAAGTCAAGACTGTGCTAGCTGTAATCCTTTGAGGGGACCATCAAGACTGGTCTATAAAACCTGGCAGAGGTCCAAGGAATGTGTAAATGACTCTGCAAAGCAAGAGACGGTGCAGATAATAGACTGAACAAAACCACAAAAACAACGAAAAAATCAGTGAAATCATGTTTTTAAGCCTGTTGCCACATATGATTCTCTTATTTCTCATATATGTCACTTACCATTCACAACAACTTACTGAGCTATAAGATACTGGTCATGTCCAGGACAAAAAATTATGGCAAGAATGCTATAAAGAGGGGTAATCCTTACTTTGGTCGAGGAAAGAATTCAGAAGTAACTGAGCTACTAAATAGAAGAGAGGTCTACTCTGGGCATCTAATTGGTATGAAATTATGTTAGAAAAAGATATGAACTGGGGGAAGGGGGAAAAGGCAATTTGATGTGCTACTGCAAAAGAAAAAAGACAGGCCTTGGCGACAAACCAAAGACTAAGACTGGAAAAAGCATGAAGGCATATATCAGCATGACTGCTTTATTTAAATTAAGAGAATTTATTTATTTATTTATTTTAATGTCTGTTTATTTTTGAGAGCAAGCAAGCATGAGCAGGGGAGGGGCAGAGAGTGAGAGGGAGACAGAAGATTCAAAGCGGGCTCCTCACTGAGAGCAGAAGAGCCTGATGCCAGGCTCACAGACCGTGAGAGCATGACCTGAGCCAAAGTCAGAGGCTTAACCGACTGAGCCACCCAGGTGCCCCAAGAGAATTTACTTTTAGTATAGTTTTAGGTCACAGAAAAATTGAGCAAAAAGTATGGAGTTCTCATCCTCCACTGCAGTTTCCTTTATGATTAACATATTGTATTAGTGTAAGACATTTGTTGTTACTGATGAACCAACTGATACATTATTATTAATTAAAGTCCATACTTTACACTATGGTTCACTCTTTGTTTTGGGTTTTTATAACTGTATGACACGTATCCACCACTACATTTTTAATGTAGGATACTAAATTCAAAGAGAGAAATGTTCTGGCATCTCAATATCCTTATCACACTATTATAAATGAAACTCCTAATCATCCCGCTGCCCTCACCTACTTTTCCCACAATTTTTTTTTTTAATTTTTTTTTCAACGTTTATTTATTTTCGGGACAGAGAGAGACAGAGCATGAACGGGGGAGGGGCAGAGAGAGAGGGAGACACAGAATCGGAAACAGGCTCCAGGCTCTGAGCCATCAGCCCAGAGCCCGACGTGGGGCTTGAACTCACGGACCGCGAGATCGTGACCTGGCTGAAGTCGGACGCTTAACCGACTGCGCCACCCAGGCGCCCCATCCCACTCTTAATCTCTGTAAAGAACACTTTTCTACTGCTGGTTGAGACTAAAAAAAAATTTTTTTCACCACCCACACATCTAAGCCCATCAGCAAATTCTACCTGTTTTGCTTTCAAAATATAACCAGAATCGAACATCTCACAAACTCTACCATCCTGAACACCCTCACCTAAGCCACCATCCCTCTCTCTCACTACAATATTAACGGTAGTCCCCAGTTTAACTTGTTTCCCTACTCCTGTCCACAGTAGTGTTTCTTTCAAACTAGGTCAGATCATGTCACTGTTCTACTCAAAGGTGACACTGGCTTATCCACCTTGGAATAAAAATGCAGTAAAAACTGAGGTAGGCTTTGCCTATGGGGCTTTTGCACCTGCTGATTCCCCTGCCCAAAATGCCTTCCCCATATCTCACATGTGACTACCCTGTAATTAATGCTGCATTCCTTCCCCTCCTTCCCTGCGCTTCTTATCCCTCCTGTCTGCTTAATTTTTCTCCACAGAATGTATCACCATTTAACATAACATATATTTTACTTATTTATGATCTTGATCCCCAACTAGAAAATAAGGGCAGGGACTTCTCTTTTATCTGTTTTGCTCTCTGCAGCAACTACAAAGTACCTGGTCTTCAACAATAAGTGATGGGTCCTGAAAGTGATATCATTGAGTACTGGTAGGAAATTAAAACCAGAATATAACTGCCAGCACCTACAGCCTAAACAGACAAAGTCCCAATTATCGACAATTTAGTGACTGATTCTGGAAATACAAAAGTTCCTTCACTTTCTTAAAGGCTTCAGAGGTTCTTCTATTAGAAAAAAATGTCCACAGTCTAACATGTTGGGCTTTTGTCTTCACAGAACTTCCCCCATCTACTTACTAGCCCCTTACACAGTCACTAAGTAAACCAGACAGGAAGAGATTATGGGTAAGGGACACAAACATTTAGGCTGCTATAATAAAGGCAAAGATATATTTAGCCTTAAGTGCTTAAAGATAAACAAGCATTCACAGTGTGAAATATGAAACATTTCTAATCATATTCATAACAAAAATGTTACAAGATTACCTGGCTGAGAAATATGGGAGAGGGATCTTCTATCAACTACAAGCATGGCTAGAAACAGTAAACTAAGCCTAATCAAAATCAAACAACTTATATTCATTATCAAGCTTCAATGTAAATAAAAGTAAGTACCTCTCCTAAATCTGGAGTTTTAGACTTCAAATACATCTGCTTATATAGGGGTACCACTCAAAGTCCGAAAAATCAGGTGGCAAGAGTGGAGACAGCAGAACCATAAAATACTGTACATACAGTAACACATCTCATTATTCTTTATTCCCTGCAAGACAGCTCATTCAGTGGGAATCTCTCATAAAATGGGCAGAATAAGAAAACCCTGTCCTTTAATACAATAAAACCAACTCTTACAGAAGAATGCCCTGACTAGGGGGCACAGACTCTTGATTTTGGCTCAGGTCATGATCCAAGGGTTGTGGGATTGAGCCCCAGGTCAGGCTCTGCACTGGGCATGGAACCTGTTTGGGATCCTCTCTCTCCCTCTGCCCTACTCGCTGGCTCACATGTGCGTGCTCTCTCGTTGAAAAAAAAGGGGGGGGGGCGCCTGGGTGGCTCAGTCGGTTGGGCATGTAACTTCGGCTCAGATCATGATCTTGTGGTCTGTGAGTTCGAGTCCTGCATCGGGCTCTATGCTGACAGCTCAGAGCCTGGAGCCTGCTTTGGATTCTGTGTCTCCCTCTCTCTCTGCCCCTCCCCCGCTCATGCTTGGTTTCTCTCTCTGTCAAAAATAAACAGTAAAAAAAAATAATAATAATAAAAAAATGAATGCCCTAACCCTGACTAGGAAAAGAGGAATTAAGGAACGATGTAGTAGAACCAACACTTCCAGCCCTTCAGATCAATTTGTATGATTGTTCACCAATATCCATTTCATTTCAGTTCCCAGGCTTTAAAATCTCAAAGGACAGAAAGTGATGAGTATACTACATGATGCTAGCATTAGTTAATATTAAAAACAGCTGCCACTTACTGAAACCTCAAGGGCCTCATACTTGACACGTATTATTTTTTAATCTTAAGAACTAGCAAATAAATATTGTATTCCAAGGCTATTATTGTATTCCACGGACCAATTTGAACAAAGTCATCCAGTTAATCAATTACAGCAGAATTCAAACAAGTATAACTCAAAAGTCTGCTTTCTAAAACATACCTCAGTAAAGCTGTTAAAAAAAAAAAAAAGTCTGCATTCTTTCCACTAGATCACACTGCTTTTCTTAGTCAAAACTGAAATCCTTACAACAGAAATAAAAAGCATATCTTTATATGGTTCTGGAAAATATCAAGGCATTATCTGTCAGAATATTTTAGCAAAATAAAGGAAAGGGGCTTAAAATCTGAAAATATTTACCTACTAAGAATTGCAATACTTTCCCCCAACTTTATATTAAATTAATTTAGGCCTCAATTTTCCAGTCCTTTCCTCCAAGATATAGGAGTACCCTAAAAGCAAATACATAAATAACCCAGTTATTTATTTCCTTTGGTAAGTGAAAAAAAGTAATGTGAAAATGTTTCTGCTGGTACTAATCAACAATGCCCACCACAATATGGCATCTTTCCTTCAAAAATTGGTCATGGTCATTCCCCAACCTCTAAGTAATACATCCAATTGGGTCATCTTGTTAATAAAGAAGAGAGGGAAGGCACAGGAAATTCAACAAGTAATTTATAACTGGCTCGCATTAGATTCATAAGATTGGGTCCAGTCAGAGGTCAAGTGACATGATGGGATTTTCGAAGCCAGCAACAACCATATTTAATTGTCTTTACACAACACCACCACTTTCCTGTAAGAGAGTTCAAAAATTATTTTCACTCCAAGGATAAGAAGGCCAATCGCAGCTCAAAGTAATCAGATATTCTGAGAAGGAATTTAATTGTGTTCTTTGGAGAATTTTCCTTTCCCAATAATGGAGAAAAAAAATCACGTATGACTCAAATGGAGAGAAAAAAAGAAAATACAAAATGAGCTGTAAATCTATGCTCATCATCTTCAAAACAGCATCAAATAATAGTAAGAAAAAGTAAAATCTGATGAATGAACATATAGCACCTCTCTATTATCCATAATAAGACATCTTCCCAAGCCAATTACTAGTTAAAGTACCTGAAAAGAGAGAAAACTTCATACTTCACCCTTATCTAACTATGAACTCAGTGTGGGGTGCGCCTGGGTGGCTCAGTCAGTTATGTGTCTGACTCTTGATTTCAGCTCAGGTCATGATCTCACCATTAGTGAGATGGAGCTCTGAGTCAGGCTCTGCACTGACATCACGGAGCCTGGTTGGGATTCTCTCCCCCCAGATAAACAAACATCTCTCTCTCTCTCTCTCTCTCTCTCTCTCTCTCTCTCTCACACACACACACACACACACACACACACACACACAGCACTGCAATACAATATCTACATGAAGGACTTAAAAAAAAAAAAAAAAAAGGCAATTCCTTCCCTAGTTCTTTAACTAGGACCAAAGGTCCTGCGCATATCCTCAGCATCTTTAGGAACCACTCTCAAAACCTCTCCTTGCTAGTTTATGCCCTGGCCAAACTGGCAGAGTCCAAAGGAGCATTCTCTGGCAGCCTCTTTTCATGGAACTCTGTCTTTTGCTATACTCTTCATAGTTATAATTTTAATCATCTAATTCAAGCATTTTTTAAAATGTCTATTATGTTTCAAGATACTTTTGTTATTGTGGTGAACAGGACAAAGTCCCTAATAGGAAGAAATTTACATTCCGGAGGTAGAGAAAGACAATACAAAATGTGTGTGTGTGCATGTATGTATAAAAATAGCACTGTGATGTGAAGCTGTTTGTAACTGGTGGTCAGGAACAGCTCTTTAAAAAGTGGCAGGGTTCTGAACAGTATGAAGAACCAAACAAAGGTGACAGGAGACCTGCACAAAAGACTTCCAGACAGGGGCAGCCAGATGGCTCAGTTGGTTAAGCATGCGACTCATCATTTTGGCTCAAGCCATGATCTCACACTGGGAGTCCAAGCCCTACGCTGGGCTCTGTGCCGACAGTGTGGAGCCTGCTTTGGATTCTTTGTCTCCCTTTCTCTTTGCCCCTCCCTCTCCAAAATAAACATTAAAAAAAAAAAAAAAAAAGATTTCCAGACAGAGGGAGTAGTAAATGTACAGACAGGAGTGCACTAGAGTAAGGGTAATAAGGCCGGTGTTGTTGGAGCACAGTGAGCTAAGGGAAAAGTAGTAAGATGATAAAAGAGGTAAACCAAAGCAGACAGAAGTTAGATTCTGTAGAGCTTTTGTAGCCCATGATTAGGAGTTTGACTTTTAGCTTAAAGTATGATATGAAGGCTCTGGAGAAATTTGAGCAGGGAAACAATGTGCTACATTTACATTTTTGAGCTCACTCTGGCTGTGGTGTGAATACACTGTAGGTGATCAATGACAGAAGCAGGAAGACAAATTAGGAGGCTGCTGAGGTTGTCTGGTCAAAAGATAACAATAGCATGGACTGGTTTGACAGCAATGGAAATGGGAAATTACATTCATAATGTAATCTGAAGGCAGAGCCAACAGATTTACCAACGGATCAGAATGTGGAGATGAAAGAGAAAAATCTGATGCCTGTTGTCACACCTATAAGAAAGTATCTAACCACTATAAAAGCCAGGAACATGTTCAGCTTATTCAGGTCCAGCAGCAGTGTTGTATGTTCTAGCTGAATGAACTAACGAATAACAGACTATTTCTCAAAAGAATAAAAATACAAGCATTTACTTTTTTTGCCGGCAAATACAGGGGCAATGTCAGGCGTAGAAATTAAGTACCTTAGGAGAAGAAGGGGAAGTTAAAAGATTCCCAAATAAAAGAAACTGGAGACCTGTGTGTCACTGAACTTGCAAATTCACCTCAAAGGACCACCTGTCCGAAAATGGAATATATATGAAAACGGTTCATTTTAGGGAAATGAATCAGTGTCTGAACAACATTGCTTTTTTGTGAGTTACAAGATTGGCTACACCATCTGACATGATTATTTAAACTGACAAACTTGCTTCATCAAGTAGAGAGCTAGAGGTCCTTGGAGTCCGGTGATAACAGGAATCTGATACATCGGTCATAAATCAAAGCATGTTGAATTTTTTAAGAGACAGAATAAGCTTAGCAAGCAAACTCTGTTAAAGAGGAAAATGAAAATTATTTTTTAAATGACTCAAAGCCTACTCGTGTAGTTTGCAAATTACAGGACTAAATTTCTATGATTTTAAGTAAGATTCAGATTTGACCTCCACCTCCTCTGTAGGAGCTACTTGGGATGGGGGTTGTGGGGAACTATTTTCCTCCAAGAAATCTAAAAACAGAACTTAAGGCAGTATTTCTCAATGCTGGCCATACATTAGAATTATCTGGGGAGGTATTAAAAAATGGATGCTGGAGACCCACTCCAGATAAAACTAAATTTAACTGGGTGCAGGGCTTGGACTTTTTCTTTAAATGCTTCCCAGATAATTCTGTGTAGCAGCTCAAGTTGTGAACCACCAACCTACAGCAATAAAGATCAAAGTAGTGTTTTAAATAAAAAACTATTACAGAAGCTCAACATCTTTTTTTTTTCTTTAATGTTTGAGAGAGAGCAGAAGTGAGGGGAGAGCAGAGAGAGTGAGAGGGAGACAGAGGATCTGAAGTGGGCTCTGCACAGATAGCAGACAGCCCGATGTGGGGCTCAAACTCACAAACCATGAGATCATGACCTGAGCTGAAGTGAGGCGCTTGACTACTTGAGCCATCCAGTTGCCCCAAAACTCAACATCTGAGTCAACAAAGTTGAGCCCTCATATTAACATGTAGCTCACAGTGGGCATTTTGCAAAGCAGATAAAAATACTTGACTTGGAATGGTAAATAGTTTGGTTTCATAAATACTCAAACAGTTCAAGTAAGGACAGAACAGATTTTTTAATTTTTTTTTAATGTTTTTACTCATTCTTTGAGAGAGAGACACACTGTGAGCAGGGGAGGGACAGAGAGAGAATCCAAAGCAGGCTGAAGGCTCTGGGCTGTCAGCACAGAGCCCGATGCGGGGCTCGAACCCACGAACCACAAGATCAGGACCTGAGCCGAAGTCAGCCACTAAACCAACGGAGCCACCCAGGCGCCCCCCAGAATTTTTAAAAATAAATAAATAAAACCCTGGTTAACCCCATCCACATTTCCCAGCAACAACACTAGACCAATACACTAGAGAGGGATTCAAGGTCTTCCTGAAAAGCTGCCTTAAATCTCTAGAACAGCAATTACTGCTGTAAAACTAAAAACATTTCCAGCCATCAAAACAAACAAGTTTCTTTTTTTTAATTTACTTTAATTTGAGAGGGAGAATCTCAAGCAGGCTCCACGCTCAGTGCAGAGCTCTACTTGGGGCTAGATCCCACAACCCTGGGATCATGACCTGGGCCTAAATCAAGAGTTGGTGTTCAACCAACTGAGCCACCCAGGTGCACCAAAACAAATTTCTTTAAGAAATTCTACAGAGCATGGGGCACCTGGGTGGCTCAGTCGGTTAAGCATCTGACTTCGGCTCAGATCATGATCTCACAGTTCGTGCGTTCGAGCCCCACGTTGGGCTCTGTGCTGAGGGCTCAAAGCCTGGAGCCTGTTTCAGATTCTATCTCCCTCTCTGCTCCTCCCCAGCTCTGACTCTGTCTCTTTCTCAAATGTAAACATTAAGAAAGAGAAAAGAAAAGAAAAGAAAAGAAAAGAAAAGAAAAAGAAATTCTATAGAGCACAAGAGAGCAAAGCAAAACCTTGGTTAATTAACTGATACACCTTTCCGTCCTCCTGAAAACCTGAAGAAGGCCGCCATAGTTTCTTTTTAATACGCCCTAAAACCCTCAGTCCTAGTTTTAAAGGACAAGCTGATCTATATATACCTCATTATAGATGTTCAAACTGATTTTTTAAAATTTACTTATTTTGAGAGAGAAAGAGAAAACTTTCTAGAACTGGTGAACTGTGAGATCATTACTGGAGCTGAAATCAAGGTCAGACACTTAACCAACTGGGCCACACAGGTGCCCCTGATTTTTAAATATCAGAGAACTGACTGATCCCTATCTACCATCAATGATAAGAGAGAGGGGGATAAAAGGTGGGAAACAATCTGGTTTTTACAATGATTTAGATCCTTCTACAGTAAATTAATTCAATAGTCAAAATGACAGCTGAAGAGGAATTCAAATAAAGTAATGGAAAGATTTTAGGGCATAGTATTAGGTTGAAGGGGTCTACACCATTGTTCTTATTCAACCAGTTTCAAGAAAATTGAAATCAGAACACAGGACCTTTCATTTAATGTTTATATTTAAAGTTCATCTAACCAATTAAGAATTTTCTCGGGGTGCTGGGGCGGCTCAGCCAAGCATCTGACTTTGACTCAGGTTGTGATATTGTGGTTCGTGGGTTTGAGCCCCACGTTGGGCTCTGTGCTGACAGCTCAGCTCAGAACGTGGAGACTGCTTCGGATTCTGTGTCTCCATCTCTCTCTGCCCCTCCCCGGCTCACGCTCTGTCTCTTTCAAAAAAAAAAAAAAAAAAAAGTTAAAAAAAATGTTTTTAATTTTCTCAATAAAATTATTTAATTAGCATTGTCTTATTTTAATTGTTTAAATGCAGCAAGGTGGTAAGGAACTTGAATGCCATGAATAGATGAATGTCATGAGTACACCCTATACATTAAACCTGAATGCCTAACTGGTACCTGCCAAAATGATTACAATACCCATCACCTTCACCATCTGGACCATTACAGTGTAAACAGCATTCTGCTGAGCACTGTACAATGACCAAAACACTGGGTCCATATCTTCAAGAAGCTTATAAATTTGAGGAGATAAGCAAGATAGCAATAAAACACATATTAAAGGCTTACATCAGGAAGTACAAATCAAGTTCTGAATAGCAGTTCCAGCCTTGGAGTCTCAGAAACAACAACAACAAACTGTTGGTAAGCCATATAATTAAGAAGAAAAACTCTATGTGGGAAGCCCAAGTTAAAAGCCATTCATTTGGGTCAAGAGAAAGGTGGTTTGTGTCTATGCAAGCAAAACAGGGCAGTCTCAACTTTGCCATTTACTAGCTAGCTGTGGGAACTTCAACAATCTACCTAACCCTTTAAAAGAGGTTAAAACTACCGATCACCATGAAAACCAAACAATGTGAACATGTAAAGTGCTCTGTGCCATGCCTGGGACATAGTCTCAAACTCTGGCTATTACCATCACTACTGTCAGACGACAGTGGAATTTGAGGGCTGGAAGGATTATCTGATTATCAAGTTGAGTGGTTTTCATGGCTTGGATCCCAGATGAGCAGCAGCAGCATCACCTGGGAACTTTTTAAAACCCACATTCTAGGGCTCCACCTAAGACCCATCAAATCACAAACTCTGAATTTTGGGCCCAGCAATCTGTGTCTTAATAGTCTCCAGGTGATGGCAATGGGCACTAAATTTGGGGGACCAATGCTCTAGGCAAATCTCCTAACTTTACAAATAAAGAAGTAGAAACCTAGAGACTAAGTGACTTGCCCAAAATAACAATAATGGAGAGTATTTATTTAGGGTCCATTACATGCCAGATACTATGCTGGACACTTTACACTTGTTATCACCCAAACAGGGCAAGGCTTCCATTTTATAGAAGAAAAACTGAGGTTCAGGGGAGTAATTTGTTAAAGGTTGCTCGATTATTATTCATCATTTAATTATTAAAATATTGGTAAAACTAACATCTCATTTAAACCTAAGTATGTGATCCCCAAATCTTTACTAGAACTATTACTACCAACCTGTACAAGGGAGCAGTACTGAAAGAGCCTTAAGACTCCTTCAATCAAGGACATTAAGTCTTTTTACACCACTTCAACTGCAGTAATGTTACTATGAAACATAACCAGAAACTACTACTACTTTAAAAAGCAACTCTCAGAAGAGAGGTGGTAAACTGTTCTGCACTCTAACCAGGAAGAGAAGAACACAACATACTACAAAAACAGATAAGAGACAGAAAGAAGCATATGTCAGAGTGTGGAGACACAGATATGGAAAAGGTAATTTTGCAGATACCCAAGTATAAAAAAAATTTGCTATTCAATCTTCCTGATCTAGGCTCTTGGGAATAGGGAGAAGTTTTATATAGTGAATTATCAGCTCACTAGGGTGGCTACAGATTTTTAAAAACTCAATGAAAAAAACAAGGTGTTTTTACTCTAACTGTAAGAATTTTTAATTATAAAAATTTTAAGTAAACATATCTGGTGACTTAAATCCCACATTAATTTAACCAAGTTAAATATTATCAATTCTTCTGCAATCTCCAGTGTCATTGTTTAAAAGGTACCAGAAGAAAACAGAAAAACAAAATCCATCATTAATTTCTACTTTCTCTATTATGTTTATTCATACAATATGTACTATTTGCCAACCTTGTGTTAAGCACTGAGCTACAGAGTAAGTACCATTAACAGAGCTTACACCATAGTGGATAAGAGACAAAACAATCAAATACATTAACTTATTAATTTGAACTTATGGTTAGTTCTATGATGCAAATTGGATAAGGGACAAAATTAATGGGGAAAACCATCTTGGAAAAGGTGGTCAAGAAAGGCATCACTGGCAAATTTTAAGCTGTTTCCTGTGAAAGAGAGTAAGACAGCACGTTAAGAGCTGAGGAAAGGGTGTTTACAGGGAAAGTAGGTGCAAGAACTCTTGAGTTAGGAAAGAATTTGATTGGTTCAAGGAAAAGAGGCTAGAGTACCAAAAAGTAGGGGATGAGACTGAAAAAACAATCGGGAACAATGGCATCTTGTAAGGCCTTAAAGGCTATGGCAAGAACTTTGGGTTTTTTTCCTAAGAACAATGGGAAACTTGTGGAAGTATTTTTAAGCAAGTAAGTAACAATATGTTTTAACATGTCCATTCCAACTGCAATATGAAGAACAGATTTAGGAAGAAACAGTAAATACAAGGAAACCAGTTGTGAGATTATTACAGTGGTTCAAGGAGAGATAATGATGGCTGAGGAGATGAAGTTAACAGATTCGAGAGATTTTGGAGACAGAATCAGAAAGTCTTGTAGAAGAATGAGCATAGGAATGATCAAACAAGAACCAAGGTTGTTACAGACTAAGATCCCAACCCTAATATGATGAATTTAGGAGGTTGGGACTTTGTGAGGTAATTAGATCATGAGGGTGGAGCCCTAATGAATGGGATTAGTGCCCTTGTAAAGACAGATGCCAGAGAGCTCTCTAGCCCTCTTCCCTATAAACAGAAAGTAGGAAGTCTGCAACCCTGAATCCGACAGTGCCGATCCTAATATCTCCATGTATAGCCTCCAAAACTGAGAAATAAATTTCTACTGTTTATAAGCCACCCAGTCTATGGGTCTTTGTCATAGCAGCCTCAACTAAGGCAAAGGTGACTCCTAGACTTTGTTAGGTACTGTAATGAGGGTGGGATAGGGAGGTGGAGGTGGAGTTGGGGTGGGTGAGCTTATTCACAATAGAGTAAGCACAACAGAATAAGACAGACATTGGATATGAATCTAAATTCAGAAATGATATATAGCTGGGCCTGAAAACTAAACCCTTAGGCACTTTAACATTCAAACAGTAGGGAAAGAAGAGGGGCCACAAATCTGTATAGAGAGGCCTATAGGGCAGAGGGGAAGGGAGAGGAGAGGAATGTACCATATTGTGATAATTAAATGAATTCAAGTTGATATCCCCTTTATGGTTCTGGGTCTACCCAATCCTTATCTCAAAGTCAAGTAACAGTTGGACCTAATTTCTACTCTTTGTCCCATCCATACTATTTGTCATTCCTTCATATCTTTTTCAACAAACACAGGAATACTTTAAAAAAAAAAAAAAAAAAAAAAAGACTGGGGCACCTGGGTGGCTCAGTCGGTTAGGCATCCAACTTCGGCTCAGGTCATGATCTCGCCATTCCTGAGTTCGAGCCCCATGACAGGCTCTGTGCTGACAGCTTGGAGCCTGAAGCCTGCTTCGGATTCTGTGTCTCCCTCTCCCTCTGCCCCTCACCCACGCGCATGGTCTCTCTCTGTCTCTCTCTCTCAAAAATAAACAAACATTAGGGGTGCCTGGGTGGCTCAGTCAGTTAAGTGTCCAACTTCAGCTCAGGTCATGATCTCACAGCTTGTGAGTTCGAGCCCTGCACTGGGCTCTGTGCTGATAGCTCAAAGCCTGGAGCCTGCTTCAGATTCTGTGTCTTCCTTTCGTCTGTCCCTCCCCTCCTCACTCTCACACTCTCTCTCTCTCCTTCAAAAATAAATAAACACTTAAAAAATTAAAAATAAATAAACATTAAAAAAAATAAAAAGAACAAAACCAGTTAGTATCCAAAATCTATAAAGAACTTGTCAAACTCAATGCCCAAAAAACAAATAATCCAGTGAAGAAATGGGCAAAAGACACGAATAGACACTTCTCCAAAGAAGACATTCAGATGGCCAACTGACACATGAAAAAATGCTCAACTTCACTCATCATCAGGAAAAACAAGTCAAAATCACCATGAGATACCGACTTACACCTTTCAGAATTGCTAACATTAACAACTCAGGCAACAACAGATGTTGGCAAGGATGTGGAGAAAGAGGATCTCTTTTGCATTGTTGGTGGGAATGCAAGCTGGTGTAGCCACTCTGGAAAACAGTATGGAAGTTCCTCAAAAAACTAAAAATAGAACTACCTTACGACCCAGCAATTGCACTACTCAGCATTTATCCAAAGGATACAGGTGTGCTGTTTCGCAGGGACACATGCACCCCATGTTTATAGCAGCACTGTCAACAATAGCCAAAGTATGGAAAGAGCCCAAATGTCCATCGATGGATGAATGGATAAAGATGTGGTATGTGGATAAAGAAGATGTAGTATGTGGGTAAAGAAGATACACACACACACAATGGAGTATTACTCGGCAATCAAAAAGAATGAAATCTTGCCATTTGCAACTATGTGGATGGAACTGGAGGGTATTATGCTAAGTGAAATTAGAGAAAGACAAAAATCTTATGACTTCACTCATATGAGGACTTTAAGAGACAAAACAGATGAACATAAGGGAAGGGAGACAAAAAGAATATAGAAACAGGGAGGGGGAAAAAACAGAAGAGACTCATAAATATGGAGAACAAACAGGGTTACTGGAAGGGTTATGGGAGGGGGGGTGGGCTAAATGGGTAAGGGGCACTAAGGAATCTACTCCTGAAATCATTGTTGCACTATATGCTAATTTGGATGTACATTTTAAAAAATATAAAATTAAAAAAAAAAAAGAATAAGACCAGAGGGGACAGTAAAAGAACTATTATCCTTTAGAGACAGATTCTGAAATATTTAGATGAAATAATGTTGTAGAGAATTGGCTTCAGAATAATCAAAGTATGTATTTGTGGGTATGGTGGAACAGTCTAGGTAAAACTAGAATAGCTATGAATTGATGCTTGTTGAAGCTGGGTGATACACACAATGGGGTTCCTCTCCACTTGTATATAAGGTGACATTTTCAATAATAAAACATAAGGGGGCTAAGGAGCGGCAAACACCAGCCTAAAGGAAACCTCTTGATGTTATCCAGGTAAAGATACGATCAAGGATGCACACGGTTGACCCAGACATTCTAAAAGATAAAAGGCATGACACCAATGAACTTTAAAGGTGAAAGATTTCTTCCTAAACCATGTATTATTGTCTTAAAATGTGTCATAGATGCTTAAATCAGGCACATATCTACCAAAAGAGTGACTCAACAATTCTCCAAAGGGCTATAGCAAACTAGGCTCTACACAACACTTTCATTTCCTAAGACATTTACTTGGATTTAATAAAATTTCTTCATTTTGAGACTCTTTTACCTTGTGGAGCTATGAAACATTCACACATAACAGAGCAGGCATCAAATGTTCCTATACTAGTTTAAAAAAAAAAAAAAATCAGTCATCACACATTCTGTGAGATGCACTAGGCCCAGTAGTTAAGCGGTAAGGAACTGGGCACTGCATGTTCTGAGTCACAACCCTATACACTAACCAATTAGAATATTGTATTTAAAAAAATAATCCATAGTACTCTTCACATAAAAGACCCAAATTTCAAGATAAAAATTCCTAATCTATACATTCTTTAAATACAGTATTACTTTCTTCTGAATGCTTTGAACGCTATATAAGCTAGAGACCCTTATCTTGATCAAAACCTTTTTCTGCAACCTGGGTTATTTTGAATTCACTACAAAGTTTAAATTTTATTTTACACACACACACACACATATGCTCACATACCCACAGTCATCCCTCTTAGTAGTAAACAGAGATGAAACAAATCCATACTCTTTCACAAAAATAAAAAATTTCCCCCAGAAATGACCTAAAATAATCCACAGGTAGAAGAAATTTGGAAATATCAGGACTCCCATTTAAATCGAAATCCTCAATGGTAAATAAAATGCACGACATAAATGCACTAAGTAGACTGGTTGCCCAAAGCCCAATCGCCCCACATTTCTTCCTGATGTCATATCAACCAAACTTGTAGGCCATTCTCTTTGCCCACCCCACTCAGGCAGGCCCTCTGTTCCCAAAAAGTTTTGTGAAGATTCAGAAGGAACCAAAAAGGGAAGGGGACTCTTTCATTAAATTTACACTGTATCATTCCTCCTTAGGCTCAAAATTAAATAAAACCAAGGGAAGAAAACTAGAAGGTCAAAACACTAATGACTTTGAAGGCAAAACACAAGTGCAATTTAACTGCCAATATGGATCAAATTATGTCAGCCAACACACAGTATTTCCTAGAATCTGTAAATTAAAAAAAAAAAAAAAAAAGCACTTTTCATGGTTACTTTTATTTTCTGGGCTGGGAGTTGAGTCCCACAAACCAAACTTAAAATACCAAAAAATCACATTCTTCAATTATTTCCAGATTAAAATACCTCTCCTGAACACTTGTTATTTGGGGTGGGGTTATGACAGAGGTAGAGTACAGTGACACAGAAATAGAAAGCAGACGCCCCACAGGAAGTGTGTCAAACCCTTCTTCCAAAACATGCTTTTCTCTTCTTCTGGGCTTCTGTTCACATTTATTCCCTTAGCTTACTTCTGTCCCCCGGCCTTCCTTCTTCCTTTTTTTACTCTGATTTACTCTCTACCCAGTCCTATTCTCTCTAATCCCTAATAGTTGAAATAGTATTTCATGCAAAGCATTCTCTGAACTATTTCCAGATATTCTAACCAGATATCATCTGCCCATTTCTCTAAACCTTAGAAGCTTATTACATTGTTTAGAGTGCATAGCTATCTCTGCCCTTCATTCATCACAGTGTTATATACATATATCCAATTTTGCATCCTCAAAATTGGACTATAGCATATATATCCTCAGAGCCCAGCAAAAAATCTTTGTAATTTTTTAGCAGACACAATATTTATTGGAGGAAAAGGTGAATTCGCCCCTCTAGATATAAACAATTGTCATAAAAGTTTTCAATGTGCACTTAAACAATTTGACAATGTGCCTTTCATCTTCCTGTTTTGAAAACTGATTTCACAAGAATGATTCATCCTTCAGTGGAAAAATCCAGATGAAATGGTGGTTGAAGAGTGTTATAATCATTTCCCAGCCTTTCTAGCTGCCCTCAGAAGTAAACAGTGGCTCACTGCAGCTAAGACTCGTTAAGTGATCTGCCCCAGGTACCACAAGCTATCCAGGAACAGAATTCACATTTCCTGACTCCTGACTTAACTTCAGGAGAACACTGCTCCCTCTCACTTAAAGTAAATACCAGCCTTCAGTTCCCTAAATCAAGAGCAAACCTGGTTATCTGGATAGTCATCCAGAGGTTCCAAGATCTTTAAAAACACTAAACCCAATACAAAGATGAGGTAGTACTTTTCACCTGATCAGAGGCCTCCCTCACCAGACAGCAAGAACTGGAGTCCAGGGATCATCATAGTAACCCACCAACGTACTCACAAGGTGAGGAGAACTCACGAGTAACAGAAACACAGGACTCACACAAATTTTACCTCTAACCAGGAATCCTGTCACAGAATTCATTAAACCTATTCACACTCCACCGCCTCCAGCTGCTTAAGAATCAATCCTAAAGGCACGCAAGTATTACCATTAACTCTGTAATTTGCTATGAAATCTGAAGTTTTTGAGAAGAAACTAGTGTCAATTCAGCAAAAGGGAAAGCAAGTAAAAGAAAAACTCAGTCTTTATTTGCTACTCACTCCCAAACCTAGAGTGATACATGGGACATCACTGGAACATAATGTCTATTTACTAAGTGAAGGAAAATTTTCTTCATCTTCATTAAAATTAACTCACAGTATTCTCATTATTTTCTGTCCCCTTATGGCACTTACCAAATCGTTGGAACCAAGTTTAAAAATCTTTCACAGCTGGGGTACCTGAGTGGCTTAGTCAGTTAAGTGTCCGACTCTTTTCAGCTCAGGTCATGATCTCAAGGTCTGTGGGTTCGAGCCCTGCATCAGGCTCCACACTGACAGTGTGGAGCCTCCTTGAGATATTCTCTCTCTCTCTCTCTCTCTCTCTCTCTCTCTCTCTCTCTCTCTCTCTCTCTATGTTCTTCCCCTGCTCGTGCTCACTCTCTTTCTCTCTCAAAGTCCATAAATAAACTTAAAGAAAAAACTCTTTCATAGCCAAAGAAATGTATAGTTCCTAACATGCTTTACATATTATGACAAATACAATTAAATGCTTGCTCTCATCAAGTCATAGATTCCTCAAGACACTTTACAATTTCCATTCTTCTTTTTTTTTTTATCTTTAACATTTATTTCTCCACCAGGATTCTTCTACCCATTATTCTTCCATCTATATGTCCACATGGGTTTCAAAGCATTCAATGAATTCCTTACTATGTATTAGTCAGTACAGAGAAAACCTAAGCTCTGGAGTGATACAACCAGAGTGATACAACCCTTATTCTAGCTATTGCTTTTAACCCACAACTACTAAGCTACGGGACAGTGGTAAGTTACTCATGATGTCTAGTACTCATTTTTCCTATCTGGCATAGTGTCAGTAACAGGCACTAAGTGAGTGTTAAGTTTCCTTCCTACTTCCCTATCCTATAATAGCACCCAATGACTTTGGAAACTCACTCTAACAACAGAAAGCATTCTTAGAAGACACTGTCCTTAAAACACACACACACACACACACACACACACACACACACACACACACACACACAAAGCACTTTTGGTCCTGGTCTAAGAGCTGCCATAATTATTTAAGTAAACCAGTATAATGAAGAGTGATAAGAAGGATTTTCTACTTTTTTACATTTAAAAAACCTCGTAATAAAATTTTAAAGTATTAAATAAACAAAAGTCAGCATCTCCTCTTCTTCTATACCCATCCCTACTTTCAGAAATAGTCACTGTTAATACTCTGGTGTATGTGTATTTTTGTTACCAAAGTTCTGTTACAGATACTGAAAGATAAAAAATAGCAAAGAAAATATCACCTGTACAACCACCAAAATTTAAAGAATATGTTTCCATTTTAAAATTATACACATTTTCATCTCAAAACACATGGTGGGCAAAGAATAGTTTTTACAATTAATGATGGTGAGACAACAGGCCAAAAAAAGGGGGGGGGGGGCGCCTGGGTGGCTCAGTCGGTTAAGTGCCTGACTTCAGCTCAGATCATGATCTCACGGTTTGTGGGTTTGAGCCCCACATCGGGTTCTGTGCTGACTGCTCAGAGCCTGGAGCCTGCTTCGGATTCTGTGTCTCCCTCTCTCTCTTCCCCACCCCTACTCTCA